>NC_066527.1:3059813-3074813 GCF_024679095.1 Eriocheir sinensis | reverse complement strand
TGTTTGGAGTTAGGATAATGATAGTGTGAAGAATATGAAGGTAATGTAGAGGAAGCAGAAAGATTGCCCTTGTGAATTATAGGTTGACTGTAGTAGTAGTAGTAGTAGTAGTAGTGGTGGTGGTGACAGTTACTACTATTACTACTACTACTACTACTACTGCTACTAATCTTACTACCACTACTACTACCACCACTACCACCACTGCTGCTACTACTACTACTACTACTACTCATCAATAATACAAATCCGTGCCCCTTCGTCCCTTCACCCCACACAACCTTTCACCGGCCTTGTCAACACACACGTCCAACTGAATTTACCTCAACCACCTATCCTGCGGCCCAATTAAACGCTTGACACCTGTCCGCGGCTACCTGAGGTCCCCGCACGGCCTGTCAGGGGAAGGGCAGTAACCACAGAGTAGCCCTTCCCTTCCCATCCCTTCATCTCCGCTCCCCCTCCCTTCTCATCTCTTCATCTGCCTTTCCATTCATTTCGTTTTCCTTCCCTTTGCTTCGTAGACTTTACATTTCCGTCCCTTTCATTCCTGTCCCTCCACTTCTCTTCCTTTCCCTTCCCTTCTCTTCTCTTCTCTTCTCTTCTATTCCCTTCCCTTCCCTTCCCTTCTCTTCCCTTCATATACTTTACACTTCCTTCCCATCCATTCCTTTCTCCTATCCCTTCTTTTTCCTTCTCTCCTCTTCCTTATTCTTGGCATTTCATTCCTTTTCCCCTCTCTCATCTCATACTGTAATAGTAATAATAGGAGTAGTAGTAGTAATAGTAGTAGTAGTAGTAGTAGTAGTAGTAGTAGTAGTAGTAGTAGTAGTAGAGGAGTAGTGGAAAAGGGAGGAAAGGTAGGGAGGGAGGGGAGAGGTAGAAGGGATGAGTAAGGGAAGGGGAGAAGGGATGGAAGGGGAAGGGGAAGAGAGGAGGCTTTTTTTAGGGGGGCAAAGGTTTCCTAAGGTTATTCTATTCTCAGTGGGATGCCTGAAGTACGGGAAGGGAAGGAAGGGAAGGGAAGGGGAGGGGAGGGGAGGGGAGGGGAGGGGAGGGGAGGGTAAAGGGTCCAATGTGTATATCTGTCTTGTCCAGCTGCATGTCTCTCTCTCTCTCTCTCTCTCTCTCTCTCTCTCTCTCTCTCTCTCTCTCTCTCTCTCTCTCTCTCTCTCTCTCTCGCGGTATGATCTTTTTTCTTCCTCACGCAGTCATATTTTTCTTCCTCATCTCTCATATTTTTCTTCCACTTTTCCTCCTCCTCCTCCTCCTCCTCCTCCTCCTCCTCCTCCTCTATCTCTTTCGTGTTTTTTTGTGTGTGTTTTGTTTGTGTTCGCTTTTTCCGGCCGATTCTTGTCCACCCACATTTCATATATATTGTTTTTTTGCTCCTTTATATATTCTACGATGACCACATGTTTCTTTCTTGTCTTTCGTTATTGTTTTCCATGCGAGATCTTCTTCTTCTACCTTCCTTTCCTTGTCCATGTTCTAATCCTGTTTGTTCTTTTTTTTCTACTTTATTTGTGCTCGAACGTTATTGGAGGAGTTTCTTGTAGCTAGGTAGAGGTTTACGAAAGAAAGTGTGTGTGTGTGTGTGTGTGTGTGTGTGTGTGTGTGTGTGTGTGTGTGTGTGTTTTGTGTGTGTGTGTGTGTGTGTCAGTGCCCAGGCCAAACACACCTGACACATGAGGGACAGGTAATGCAATTAACAAACACACACACACACACACACACACACACACACACACACACACACACAACTACTACAACAACAACAACAACAACAACAATTACATTACGGTTTATACCTCAATATAAAAATAAAAAAACAATATTGCTAAACTTACGCCAAGACACTTTTTTATTCATATTTTTATTTTTTTTATTTTTTTCTGAAGCTAATTAGTCGCCAAAATATGGAGGACGTCTGGAGTGAAGAAGAGCCATTTTGATCCTCCTCCTCCTCCTCCTCCTCCTTCTCCTCTCATCCTTCAGTGTTTCAAAAGTTTATCATGTTTCTTTGATAACGCCTCTCCTCATCATCCTCTTCCTCCTCCTCCTCCTCCTCCTCCTCCTCTTCCTCCTCCTCCTCTTCCTCCTCCCCTTCTACCTCCTCATTTATCTTTGTTTTCTTGTCCTCAATGCCTGTCTTTCTTTTCTTTTTTTCTTATTTTCTTCTTTTCCTCCTCCTCCTCCTCCTCCTCCTCCTCCTCCTCCTCTTCCTCTGCATCAGCAAGGATAATAATCAACCTCATTTACCACGATCATCTCCGCCCTCTTATCGCGTGAATAAATCGTGTTTGTCTGCTTATAAGGCGATTAATTTAAAGAGAAAGAGGAGGGAGGAGGAGTGGGAGGAGGAAAAGGAGGAGGAGTAGGGTAACGGGAGAGTAAGAGGCGGAAGAGGAGGAAAGGAAGTGGTAAGGAAGAAATAGGAGTAGCAAGAGGAAAAAGGAAAGGAGAAGGAAGGAAATGACAGGGAGAAGTAGAGGAGGAGGAGGAGGAGGAAATACGAGAAAAAATTAAGGTTGTGTGTGTGTGTGTGTGTGTGTGTGTGTGTGTGTGTGTGTGTGTGTGTGTGTGTGTGTGTGTGTGTGTGTGTGTGTGTGCATATTTTACTGTGTTATATTAGGTAGTCTCTCTCTCTCTCTCTCTCTCTCTCTCTCTGTATCTATCTATCTATCTAACTATCTATCTGCATCAATCTATCGTCACTATCTATCTATCATAAGGAAGCTTCCCCTCTCCTCCTCCCCGCGCTCCGTTTTCTTCCTCCGGGCCGCCTTGAGGAGACACTTCGTAGAACTAAACCAACCCGGTCACACTTTTGCTCTTCCCCGCGAACCGAAGGACGGGAGAGGTAACTCTACCCAGCCGATGAAGATGATGCTCCTGCCGTCAGACTTTGGGTAGTGTTCCTCGAGACCCTGGGCTGAACTAATTGTGTTTTGTGCATAAGCGGTGTGTACGATAACGCGACGGCTCCAGAATATAAGGCATTACAAGTTTATTAATTCGGGTTGAACTACCAACACAGTAATCGAAAGGGCACCAAAAATATAGTTTTTGGAACTGGGACAACACCAGTCAATGTAAGGCAGTGTGTGAAAGGAGGTGAAGGGCAGTAGGTCTCTCTCTCTCTCTCTCTCTCTCTCTCTCTCTCTCTCTCTCTCTCTCTTTTCCTTCGTATCTATATTTACTTCCTTTTATTTCTTATTCTCCATTCTTTTTTTTCTTATCAGTTTTTTTTTTTCTCTCTCTCTCTCTCTCTCTCTCTCTCTCTCTCTCTCTCTCTCTCTCTCTCTCTCTCTTCCTTTTATTTCTCTTATTCTCCATTCTTTCTTTTTTTCTTATCAGTCTCTCTCTCTCTCTCTCTCTCTCTCTCTCTCTCTCTCTCTCTCTCTCTCTCTCTCTCTCTCCACTTTTTTTTCCTCTTCATTCCCTTCTTTTATCAATCCTTTCCTCAGCCCTCCCGTTCCTCCTTCCTTCCTTGCCTCTCTCCCCACCTCCTCCTCTCCTCCCCTCCTTCCTTTCCTTCCCCCTCACCCGTTCCCTCCATTCATCTTCTATAGTCTACCTTCCCCTCCCCCTCTTCCCCACCTCCTCCCCTCTTCCCCTCCTTCCTTTCCTTTCCCCCTCACCCGTTCCCTCCATTCATCTTCTATAGTCTACCTTCCCCTTCCCCTCTTCCCCACTTCCTCCCCTCCTCCCCTAAGTCCCCTTCCTTCCCCACCTCCTCCCCTCCTCGTGTCTCACTGGGCTCTTAGGAATTTCAACATGGTATACACAAACGTACACACACACACTTACATAAAAATTTGTTGTAATGTTTGTTATTAATGTATTGTGTAAGTATGAGCGACAGACGGAGGAGGAGGAGAGGAGAGGAGATGTAAAAGAGATAAGAGGAAATAACAGAAGAGGAAATTAGAGAAGAGAACGAGTAGAGTGGAGAGGAAAGAAGGGGAAAAAGAGAAAAGAGTAGGAGAGTGTAGAGAGGAGAGAGAAAAGAGATTAGAAGTGAGGAAAAGAAGAGAAGAGAGGAGAGAAAAGCAGAGAAGAAAAGAAACGAAATGAAAAGAGAGGATAGGAGAAAAGAGAAGAGAAGAAGAGAAGAAAAATGAAGAGAAGAGGAGGAGAATATAACGATGGTAATTTTTTACACTTTTTTCGCGACGTACTTTACACCTTCACTAATTACGTACTACAGCAAGCCCGCAGGTGAGAGAGAGAGAGAGAGAGAGAGAGAGAGAGAGAGAGAGAGAGAGAGAGAGAGAGAGAGAGAGAGATCAGTCATGAATTATGCATCTGCTGAGCTGGTTTGTTGTCCTCCTGGTTGTCTTGCACTTTTCCTCCTCCTCCTCCTCCTCCTCCTCCTCGTCGCTGCGTTGGCAGTTTTCTCGGTCCAAACACAACCTTCGCGACGCTTCTACTGTGTGTGTGTGTGTGTGTGTGTGTGTGTGTGTGTGGTAGTATGAATAAGATAAGAATAAGAGAAAGAATGAAAGGGAGAAGAAGAAGAAGAAGAAGAAGAAGAAGAAGAAGAAGAAGAAGAAGAAAGCAATAAACACGAAGATGAAGTTAATAAACAAGACGAGAAGAATATGATAAGTTAGATAAAGAAGAAGAAGAAGAAGAAGAAGAAGAAGAAGAGAAAAAACAAGAAAAAGAACAAGAACAAAAAAAAAAACTATATCGATCCTATACACAACAAACACGAAGAAGAGGCCAAGACACAAGGAGAGAAAGAGCTCACACTTGCAGGAAGCTCTAAGGGCCCAAGACTGGCGGCGCCCTTGAGTTAGTCCAGTGCCCTTAGCGCTTCACTGCTGCTCAAGGGCCTCGTTAGCTTAAAATAGGGGGTAGGGAGGGGGAGAGGGGTGGTGAGGAATGGGAGGAGAGGTGGGAAGAGGGGAAGGAGGTGGAGGAAGGCTAGGATGATTGAGAAAACGGGAAGGAGGAGGGAGGAAGTGGGGGAGGTGGGGAGGGGGAAGGGAGGGAGCGCGGTGAGAGAGGAAACTGTGACCGGATTTGTTTGGTCCAGCGAAGTGTCCCCTCAAGACGGCCCGGGGGAAGAAAACGGAGCGCGGATAGGAGAGAGGATGCTTCATTAGGTGACGATAGATAGATAGAGAGGTAGCTGTAGATATATGTATTAAGAGAGAGAGAGAGAGAGAGAGAGAGAGAGTGGGGGAGGCGAGACTTTGCTTGCTTCTATTACTTCTTTTCCTCCTCCTCCTCCTCCTACTACTACTACTACTACTACTACTACTACTACTACTATTACTACTACTTCCACCACCACCACCACCACTAAACTTTCACCGCCATCATCACCACCACCACCACCACTGTAAAATTACCGTCCTGATGATATATTAATTAACTTTCATCTGTAATTAGTTCATTCCCGTGATTGAAATACATTGACCTGATAATTATTTTTTTTTTGTCACGTATATATCAATTTTCCCAGTCGGGTGTATCGGCGGAAGGTGATTGATGTTATCGATGCAATTAAGGTGGTAATGTTGTGTTTATTATTCCGATATTAAAAAAAAATGTAATAATAAATCGGTAGAAGAATTACACACACTGAGGAAATTATAGATATGTTAAGGAAGGTCATTCAAGGAAGTTCTGGTCATTATGCTGCTGTTGTGGTTCTGTTGTGGTTCTGTTACGATTCTGTTGTGGTTCTGTTATGGTTCTGTTACGGTTCTCTTGTGGTTCTGTTGTGGTTCTGTTGTGGTTCTGTTACGGTTCTGTTATGGTTCTGTTACGGTTCTGTTGTGGTTCTGTTGTTGTTCTGTTTTTCTGTTATGGTTCTGTTGTGGCTCTGTTTTTCTGTTATGGTTCTGTTGTGGTTCTGTTGTGGTTCTGCTATGGCTCTGTTATGGTTCTGTTATGGTTCTGTTATGGTTCTGTTGTGGTTCTGTTGTGGTTCTGTTATGGTTCTGTTGTGGCTCTATTGTGGTTCTGTTATGGTTCTGTTATGGTTCTGTTGTGGTTCTGTTATGGTTCTATTGTCGTTCTGTTGTGGTTCTGTTATGGTTCTATTATGGTTCTGTTGCGGTTCTGTTATGGTTCTGTTATGGTTCTGTTGCGGTTCTGTTATGGTTCTGTTCAACATCTTTAGTCTAGTATTGGTGTGACATGAGCCGTTTCCTTATCTAACACACACACACACACACACACACACACACAGGTAAAATACAGGTAACAGGACCACCCTTTCAGGCACTAATTAGTAGATAATGAGCGTTAATGTGAAAGGAGAGAGAGAGAGAGAGAGAGAGAGAGTTAAAAGGGCTGACTAACATATCTCTACATCTATAAGAAAGACAGAAAGAAAGAAAGAAAGAAAGAAAGAAAGAAAGAAAGAAAAATAAATAAATTGTAATGTATTGAGAGAAAATAACTCCATAGAATTATTCCCAAACGAGAGAGAGAGAGAGAGAGAGAGAGAGAGAGAGAGAGAGAGAGAAAATTCCATAGAATTACATAGAAAATCAGACCACACAGACCCCATGGTCCAGACTAGGTGGTCTGTCCTTAAACCTAAGTGAATCTACACTAATCAGATGGCTCCAAAACGTTGTTTTTCTACTCTAGTTAATATTAAGTTCAAGGAAGTGACGGTCGAGCATGTTTTTAAAGGAGTCAATCGTGTTACATTGAATAACTGATGGTGGGAGCTTATTCCATTCTCGCACTACAACGTTAGTGAAGAAAAATTTGGTGCAGTCTGCATTTACTTGTCTACATTTGAGTTTTATGCCATTGTTCCTCGTTCGCAAAATGTCATCGATCATAAACAATTTTGTTCTGTATACATTCGTGAAACCATTAAGTATTTTAAAACATTCGATCAGTTTTCCTCGGAGGCGACGTTTCTCAAGAGAGAACATGTTAAGGGTGGAAAGCCTTTCTTCGTAGGATTTGTTGCGCAAGGAAGGGATCATTTTTGTTGCCCGACGCTGAACACCTAATTTAGCAATGTCCTTTGCATGGTGAGGAGACCAAAACTGTACCGCATATTCCAAGTGGGGTCTGATTAAACTATTGTAGAGCGGAAGTATTACATCTTTATTCTTGAATAAAAAGTTTCTTTTAATGAAGCCCAACATTCTGTTCGCTTTATTTGCTGCATCGAAGCATTGATGTGAGAATTTGAAGTTTGACGCGATTTTAACCCCCAGGTCATTAACGCATTGAACGCTTGTGAGTTTAACGCCGTGCATTTCGTAATCGAACTTCTTATTTCTTGTTCCAACTTGAATAACCTGGCACTTGTCTACGTTAAAGGGCATCTCCCATCTATCCGACCAAGCTGAAATTTTGTGCAAATCCTCTTGGAGGCTTTGCCTGTCTTCGTCAGTGAGAACCGAGTTACCAATCTTTGTGTCGTCTGCAAATTTACTAATGCGATTATTGAGTCCAACATCCATGTCGTTAATGTAAATAATGAAGAGCACTGGGCCAAGAACCGAGCCCTGAGAGAGAGAGAGAGAGAGAAAGAGAGAGAGAGTTTCTAAACGTTTAAATGTGTAACTCAATTTCCCATTTCCCTCCACGCAACATGTGTTTTCCCTCCCTCTGCTTCTCCTCTTCCTTTTCTCTTCACTCCTCTCACGGTCCTTTATCATGTTATCAATTGCTTTATCTTCTCCGTCTACTTCAATTCTTTTAGCAATGTTGATCGTATTTTATTTCACTTATCTTATTTATTTTCCTCTTCCTCTTGTGTTTTCTCATTTCGTCTACTTTATTTGTTTCTTTAATGTCATATTCTTTGTCTAGTGTTGATCTTATTTTCTTTTAGCCGAATGTTAATCTTGGTTCTTTGATTTTTATTCCTTTTGCAGTTTTCATTAATCTTATTTTGGTAATGTTACTATTTTTTTTTAACTGTTGTGTCAATCTATTCCTATGACTTCAGTTCCTTTTCGTGTTAATCTTATTCCTTAATGTCATTCTCGTATTTTTATCCTGTTTTTCAGTATCAATTTCTTTTAAGGGGGAAGTGTATTGTGTTTTCATTAATCTTATTTTGTTAATGTTACTAATATCTTTTACTGTTGTGTCAATCCATTCCAATGACTTCAGTTCCTTTTCACGTTAATAGTATTCCTTAATGTTATTCTCGTACTTCTATCCTGTTTTCTGTGTCAATTTCTTTTAAGGGGGAAGTGTATTGTGTTTTACGGTGGGAGTGTATTTTCAGCTATTTTGGCTTAAGGTTGAATCGTAGCGCGTTTTAAGATGGGAGTGATATGTGTTCTTAGGTGGGAGTGTTTTTTTTTTTTATTTTTTTTATTTATTTATTTATTTTTTTTTTTTTTACGTCTACACCTATACCGCCGGTAGGCTTGCTTGAGGGGCCTGGATGGTGTTCGGCCCCAGCCCGTCATGGCGCAGACAAGTGTTTATAGTGGCGGTGTAACCTTAGTTCCTCTTACAGTGTCTTTCCTATTCTTTATTATCATTTTTTTTAGACTAATACCTTAAATTTCATCTCGCTATCTTTGTCACCTCATTCTCTGCCTCGTCTTCATCTCAAGTGTTGGAAAGTTTGTCTCCCCTTCAGCTAGTAACAAATTTCCTTCCTTGAATCATCTCTTTTCGATGTGTGTTTTTTACCCCCTGATTTTATTTTTTATTTTCAAGTGTTTACCTCTGTGTTGCTATTTCTACCTCTCTGTCACACACTCAGCATAACACACACACACACACACACACACACACACACACACACACACACACACACACACACACACACACACACACACTGATTGCGGGCTTGTTTATTCTTTCCTTCCTCCTCCTTTGATGTGTTTGTCACCTTGCTCTCTCTCTCTCTCTCTCTCTCTCTCTCTCTCTCTCTCTCTCTCTCTCTCTCTCTCTCTCTCTCTCTCTCTCTCTCTCTCTCTCTCTCTCTCTCTCTCTCTTAGATAGATAGATAGGTAGATAGATAATTTGACAAGGCTGCCGCACCATCGAACGACAAAGACTACGGTCCAAAGTCAGTACGTACGTTGGCTGGTTTCTGGTTTCTTTACAGGTTTACTTTCTATGACTCTTGTTTACGCCTCTTCCACCGCGATGATTCCCTTTAGCACCCGGACGGAGGGTAGACTCGTTAGGGCTACACGCTTAACATAGGAGCTCTTCTCTCGCTCCGTTCTAGGAAGCCACGAAGACTGGACGGGTACGTAGGGTTGTAAAGGGTGCGTGTTCCAGTGTGTGATCTTGCCTTGTTGTTCTGAGCTTGGTTGTGTTTTGGTGTAAAGGAAATGGAGATAAAGAAAGGAGGAAGGTTGAATATAGGAAACAAAGATTGGGTTGAGTTTGGATCCGTCTTTTGGTATTGAAAGAATAGATAAAGTAAGTAGAAAGAATGAATATAGGAAATAGAAAGATTTGGTAGACGCTGGTTGTGTCTTGGTGTTGAGGAAAGAAAAGATAAAGAAAACAGAAAGAATGAATAAGGAAACAGTAGTATATGGTAGAGTTTGGTTATGTCGAAGATGGTAGAGGAATAATAGATGGAACATATATAGATAACAGAAAAATTAGGTAGAGTTTGGATGTTTTGAGGTTGAGAAAGGAATAGATAAAGAAAGCAGGAAAATTAAATAAGGAAACAAAGATTTGGTAGTGTTTGGTAGTGTCTTGATGATGTGGGAAGAGTAAATAAAAAAAAATAGAAAGAATAAGTATAAGAAACTGAGGGATAAGGTAGAGTTGAGTTGCGTTGATGTTGGGAAAAAATATATAAGAATAAATAAAAGAATAATAAGGATAAAAGAAAGAATAATAAGAAACAAAGAAAAGAAAGAAAAAGAAGAATAAATAAAATAATAAATCAAAGGAATAGAAAGAATTAGCATAGAAAAAGGAAGATTCTACTCTCCTTCACCTCCTTCCTTTTTCTCGATCAACCTTCATTTCTCTTCGTCTCTTGTCTGATTCCCTTTCACACCCTACTTTGCATACTTGTCCACCATCACCCGCCTCACCGCCCATCACCTCCTCCTCCTCCTCCTCCTCCTCCTCCTCCTCCTCCTCCTCCTCCTCCTCCTCCTAGTGAAAGAAAATGAAGAGAAGGGAAGGGGAAAGAGAAAGGGAAGGGAATAGAAAGTCTAATACAGACGAAAAAATGAAAGAAATCTGATCAGTACATTCTTAACTTCTCCTCCTCTTCCTCCTCTTTCTCTTCCTCCTCCTCTTTTTCCTCCACTTTACTCTCATCTTCGTTCCCACTCACCTCTTCCTTGCCCTACCTTTCCTCCCTTACCTCCCTCTTTCTCTCCCTTCACCCCATCTCTCAACCCTTTCCTCCTTTCCCTCCTAACTCCTCCTCCTTTCTCCCTCCCTCCTTACCCCTTCCTTCTTTCCCTCCATCCCCCTCTCCTTCTCACCTCCCTCCATCTTACGCTCACCCATGCACCTCGCCCTCCTCCTTCTCCCTCCCCCTTCACTCCCCCTCCCCCCCCCCCCCACACACACACACACACAACACAGACTCGCCGTTGTTGATGTGTCTTACAAGTTTGGTCACACGCCAGCGAGTGACGTCACGGCCCGATGCGTCTTCGCTCGCTTTACGTTGGCGGGAAACAAGACGAAAAATGATCCGCTAAATTTTATGCATTCGAAGCCGTTCTCTCAAAGGCGTCAGCGCTATCAATATGGAAATTTCTTAAAACCTTCCATACGCAGGCGAGAAGCGTCTTTTTATTTTTACACACACACACACACACACACACACACACACACACACACACACACACACACACACACACACACGGGGCTAATCACATCCATGACACTCCCCCTCCCTCCCCCTTCCCTCCTCCCCCGCACCCTCTCCTCTGTTTCTGTTGTTCTCGCTCTTTCTCCGCCCGACGCTTCCTCCGCCTCCTCCATCCATCACTATCGCCGTCATTATCATCGTCATCATTAACATCATTATCATCTTCATTATCATTATCGTTCTGCCATACTCGACCGGTTACTTAATGTCATGAATTTGATTTTCCAAGAGTTTTTTTCTTTTCTTTCTTAATTCCACCTATTTTTTCGCCTCCTGCCTTCACCATCACCACCATCACCACCACTACCATCACCACCACTAACAACAATAACTACATCACCATTCTGCCATCCTCTTAGTTAGCGTTTTCAAGTCGACTTTCCAATTAGTATTTTTTCCTTTCCTAATCTTTTTTTCGCTCCCCGCCTCCACCACCACCACCACTACCACCACTACCACCGCCACCTTCACCACTCACCTAGTTAACGCTTTCAAGTCGAGTTTCTAACGAGTTTTTTTCCCCCTTCTATTTGCGGACGCGTGTTCTCGTCCCGCCGAAGGAAGTAATCTCCCTCTCGTCAACAACAGGCGGACTAACTTACTTTAAACGTGATGTGAAAACTAACCTATTTCAAGGGGCGTCAAGGCTATAAATATAAAACCCGAAGAGAGGAGAGAAGGAGAGGACAAGGCAACATGACACAAGATACATAATATAATACATATACTACAAAAGAAAAGAAAAAGAAAAGGAATGAAGGAGATAAGGGGTTGGGTGAAAAGTAAAGCGAAAAAAAGGGAAATTAAAGAACTGTGAAGGAATGTGAATATGACTGACGAGAGGATGGATGATAAATTGAAATAAATAAGATGGACTGATAAATGGATTGATAGATAGATAAATATATATAAAGATACAAATAGATAAGTAATTAGGTTTGATTACTAGTGAGTTGGATAAGAAGATAGATGATGAGACAGACAGATAAATATATGAAGAGATAGACAGATACGAACATACACAGTACATATACACACACATACATATATACATACATACATACATACATACGCACATACATACATACGCACATACATACATGCACACTGAAAGAGGAATGGACAAACATGAATGCACTGAGAGAGAGAGAGAGAGAGAGAGAGAGAGAGAGAGAGGAGGTCAGTACACTCCGTAAATCAAGTGACACACACACACACACACACACACACACACACACGGAGGGCTAATCACATATACATTAAGTATACGTCTACACATGAAAACTATAACCCCCCCCCCTCCCGTGTATTCTTTGCAGGGGGTGTGACGACGCGTAATTAGGTGTCATGATTAAAATGTTTTCGTGTGTGATTTACTATTTTTCTATTTCGTTTCTTCTTCTTCCCTTTCTGTTTGGTTATTAACGCGCGCACTCTTGCAAAACCTTCATTCTTCACAAAATTAAAATTCCCCTCGTAAACATGATTGTGTGTGTATTTGTGTGTGTGTGTGTGTGTGTGTGTGTGTGTGTGTGTGTGTGTGTGTGTGTGTGTGTGTGTGTGTGTGTGTGTTTTAGCTTCTCTTCCTCCTCCTCCTCCCCCTCTTCCTCCCGCTCATAAAACAAATGTGCCGTCTACCTCTTCTTCCTCTATTCTCCTTCCCTTTTCTGTCTTCCCTTCTTTTCCTTTTCTCTCATTGCTTTCTTCCTCATCTCCTCCTGTTCTTATTTATTTTCCTGTAACCTCCTTTCCTTCGTCTCTGCCTGTCCTAATTTCTCTCTCTCTCTCTCTCTCTCTCTCTCTCTCTCTCTCTCTCTCTCTCTCTCTCTCTCTCTCTCTCTCTCTCTCTCTCTCTCTCTCTCTCTCTCTCTCTCTCTCTCTCTCATCCATCCTAATCATTTCCCCCCTCCTCCTCCTCCTCGCCATTATTCACCTCCGCTCAAAGTACTTTTTATTCTATTTACTTTCTCTTCAGCATAATTAAGTTTCGTGCGTGCATTGTCTTCGTGCACACACACACACACACACACACACACACACACACACACGCGCGTCGCATTACTATACCTAAGTGTTAGTGTTTGCTGTTTAATTATCAAGTGTTTGTGTATCTAAATCTATTATGCTTGAAATAAAATAAAAAAAAGTAAATATTCGTTGCCACTTAAACGGAATGGTATAAATAAATAAATGGTGTCTAAAAGTTTGTTACTCAAGTTTAGTTTCAAGTTTCGTCTTATACTCGGTCCCAAGTTTCGCCATATGTATAGCTCCAAATTTGGTTATTCTTTTACCTGCAAAGACTTACCTACTCTGCTTCCAGTTGTATACTCAAATGAATGCTCGAAAATTTAATCAGTAGAAATCGATCTAACACACATATCGTAAAGTGACCGTAGATAAATGTTTCAGTTGCTTCAATATTACATGATTATATTGACTTAATATGACAGGTGTCAATTGCTTCAAAATGTTAGGTTTCAGTTACTTCAAAGTCATATGTTTTTGTTGCTTCAAACTGATATGTTGTAGCTGCTCCAAATTTATAGGTTTCAGTTGCTTTAAAAATATATGCAGTAACTTCACATCACCGCGACGACATATACACAAAACTTACCACATGTTCAAAATCCTTCAAAATTAGGGTTCAGTTGCTTCAAAATTAAAATACAATCTGCTTTTAATCTATTCATAAATTTTACTTCAAACTGGTCATAATTTCTGCTTCAAGTCAGCGCACGGCGTCCATATATCCAGCGGCGTGTTCCTGCTGTCCCGCGTGCTAACTAAAGGCTTTGTGCTTCCGGCTCGCAGGAACACAATGAAGTGGAGCGACCGAGCGACCCGCCTACATATTCATGGACTGTAGCGAGTGTTCTGCACCGGCCCGGCCTAGGTCACGTTAGCTTGGGTTTGTTAAGGCTTAGCTAGTATTTTAGAGCTAAGTTTTGCTGGGAGAGATAGTGAGAATGAATAGAACATGAGAACAGAGGATATTAGGTTAAGTTGGCTTGGAGTTAGGGTATGTTAGTTCTCAATGCAGGGAAAGACACTATGAACAATTTAAAAAGGGTGTTAGGTGGAGAATATTAGGTTAGCTTGGAGTTAGATTAAGTTAGTTTTATGCTGGTACCTTTCGCTGGGAACTACGCTGAGAATAATTAGATGGTGCTGTCAGGTTAGGTTAGCTTGGAGTTAGATTAGATTAGTTTTATGCAGGTACCTTTTGCTGGGAACTACACTGAGAATAATTAGAAGTTGCTGTCAGATTAGGTTAGCATGGAGTTAGGTTAGATTAGGTTAGTGTTATGGTGTTACTTTTTGCTGGGGAATACAATGAGAATAATTAGAAGTAGACATTAGGTTAGATTAGCTTGGAGTTAGGTTAGGAAATATCACTGTCACTCAAGTACGGAATATACGCAGAATAATTAAAAGAGGATATTGGTAAGATTAAGTTAGATCAGGTTATGTACAGCCAATATCTCCTCAGTACTCTTAACCGGGAAGTACACTGAAAACAATTAGGTTTGCTTGGAGTTAGGATAGGTAAGGTCAATAATGCTTTTGTACTTTTAACCGGAAAATATACTGAAAATAGGTAGAAGGGGAATACGTGGTTAGGTTAGCTCTTGCGATAGATTACGTTAATAGTACTTCCGTAATCTTAAATGGGAAATACACTGAAGCCAATTAGAAGGAGATTACGTGGATAGTTTGTGAGCCACGACCCGCGCGTCACCCACGGCTCAGCGGCTCAGCGAGGTGACTCAACACATAGATAGATAGATAGATAGATAATTGATTGACCACAGAAAGACATAAGCTAAAATTATACACATTGAATCATTAAAACTAAAGCTACAATAACAGTTATATACACATTGAAAATTACATACGTAGTCCATAAATATTTGCCTAATACCACTCCCACTTGTTATACATTTCTAAACTTTCATAGATAATTTTACATGTTGTGTCGTGGGGGATGTTACCTCTCATCCCGAAATTGACTTCTCTTTCGGCCACCTCTTTTGATTATTTTTTGTAGGAGCAGTGAGTAGCGGGCTTTTTTTAATTATTGTTTCTTTTTTTGTGTGCCCTTGAGCTGTCTCCTTTGTTGTAAAATAAAAAAAAAAAATAAAAAAAAGATCTTCAAGGGTTGTAACACCATAATT
>NC_066527.1:3052313-3054813 GCF_024679095.1 Eriocheir sinensis | reverse complement strand
AAACAGCAAAAGCAAAGTGATATAGCGGATTAATAAGATTCATACTAATTAACAAAACGAATGATTAAATGTGTGTGTGTATCCTTCTCCAAACATATTCTTTATTAAGCATTTCCTCATTGTTTTTTTTTTCTTTATATTTTTTATGATTTATTTTCAAAGTAATTTTTTTGTGTATTTTAATGTTTTCCAATCAACAAATATCTAAACAGGGGAGGGTCAGCGTGTGTGTGTGTGTGTGTGTGTGTGTGTGTGTGTGTGTGTGTGTGTGTGTGTGTGTGTGTGTGTGTGTGTGTGTGTGTGTAGAGTAATCACACGTGTATAATTGCCTACGTCAACGCTTTACTCTCCAAACATAATAACTATACAATTAACAGAAACGAGAATATAACACAATGAACCGACACGCAGCTAACACAACAAACATTTATTCATTGCTTGCCGTTCATGTCAAATTGCTTCATATTCTTAACGCGAACTCGTCTCAGTATCTAAAGCGACGGAGATGAACACCGGGGCGACGCGCAGCTATAGCGTAGGCCTCAAACTAAGGAGAAGAAAAGGAAAAGGACGAAAGAAAGAGAACGAAAAGAGAAGGAGGAGGAGGAGGAGGAGGAGGAGGAGGAGAAGGAGTTGGAGGAGGAGGAGTTGGAGGGAGAAGGAGTTCGGGAGGAGGAGGAGGAGGAGGAGGAGGAGGAGGAGGAGGAGGAGGAGTTTGAGCTGGAGGAGGAGGAGGAGAAGGAGAAGTTGGAGTTGGAGTTGGAGGAGGAGGAGGAGGAGGAGGCGGAGAAAATAATAAAAAAAAACGAAGTTAATAAAACAATAAAAATATAAACAAGGAAAAGAAAAAAATAAGGAAAAGAAGAAGAGGAGGAGGAGGAGGAGGAGGAGGAGGAGGAGGAGGAGGAGGAGGAGGAGGAGGAAGACTAAGAGTGACATCGTATTAGCGTGGCCAACCCAGGAAGGGATTAAAGAGAGGAAGAGGAAGAGGAGGAAGAGAACACGAGGGACAAGAAAGAAAGGAATGAGGAAAAGAAGGAAAGAAAACAAAGGAACAAGAACAGAAAAAAGGAGAGGAAGACGACAAAAGAAAAAACAGAATTGGAAAAGGAAAAAAAAAAGAAAACGAAAAGGAAAAGAGAGAAATAAAAAGAATGGAAAAGAAGATGGAGATAAGAAAATATTGTCTTGTTTGTATAATTTTCACTCCTTAAATTGTTATTCACCATTGTTATCTTCTTTGTCATCCAACCCTGCATTTTCTTTTCCTTTTTTTTTTTTTTTTTGCCTTTTTTTCCCCTCACTCTACACTCTTTATCCCTTACCTTCCCTTCCTCTTCTTCCTCATCTACATCTTAATTTTCCTTTTTTTCCTCCTTCTACACTCTTTATCCTTTGTCTTCCCTTCCTCTTCTTCCTCATCTACATCTTATTTTTCCTTTTTTTCCTCCTTCTACACTATCCCTTGTCTTCCCTTCCTCTTCTTCCTCATCTACATCTTATTTTTCCTTTTTTTCCTCCTTCTACACTCTTTATCCCTTGTCTTCCCTTCCTCTTCTTCCTCATCTACATCTTATTTTTCCTTTTTTTCCTCCTTCTACACTCTTTATCCCTTGTCCTCCCTTCCTCTTCTTCCTCATCTACATCTTAATTTTCCTTTTTTTCCTCCTTCTACACTCTTTATCCTTTGTCTTCCCTTCCTCTTCTTCCTCATCTACATCTTATTTTTCCTTTTTTTCCTCCTTCTACACTATCCCTTGTCTTCCCTTCCTCTTCTTCCTCATCTACATCTTATTTTTCCTTTTTTTCCTCCTTCTACACTCTCTATCCTTTGTCTTCCCTTCCTCTTCTTCCTCATCTACATCTTATTTTTTTTCTTTTTTTCCTCCTTCTACACTCTTTAACCTTTGGGTTCCATGCCGCTTCTTCCTCATCTATATCTTAATTTTTCCTTTTTTTCCTCACTCATCACTCTTTATCCTTTGTCTTCCCTTCCTCTTCTTCCTCATCTACATCTTATTTTTTTCTTTTTTTCCTCCTTCTACACTCTTTATCCTTTGTCTTCCCTTCCTCTTCTTCCTCATCTATATCTTAATTTTTCCTTTTTTTCCTCACTCATCACTCTTTATCCCTTGTTTTCCCTTCCTCTCCTTCCTCATCTTCATTCTATTTTCCCTTTGTTTTCACTGCTATACTTTCTTCCTTTTTGTTCTGTACCTCCTCTTATTTTTTTACCCTTTTCATCACCCTCTTCACCTCTTCATTCCCTTACCATTTGCAACTCAATCAATCCACCCTCCCCCCCAAAAAAAGCTTCCACGTTTGTACAGTAGACAAAAAAAGTATCGTCACACTACAAATAACACGAACCAGCAACTGAACGCGGGTTTCAAGATTTTCAGCCAATCACCGTCTTGCTATCTCTATGACGTCATCACTTTAAACTTCCTGCCAATCACCGCCTTGCTTTCTCTCTGACGTCATCACCGCTCTCAGCCAA
>NC_066527.1:3044813-3047313 GCF_024679095.1 Eriocheir sinensis | reverse complement strand
GAGAGAGAGAGAGAGAGAGAGAGAGAGAGAGAGAGAGAGAGAGAGAGAGAGAGAGAGAGAGAGAGAGAGAGAGAGAGAGAGAGATACTTTTTATTCCTATGTTTTATTCCTCATCCAAGCGGAAAATACTTTTGTTATTGCTTGTTTTATTTACGTTCGTGTGTGTGTGTGTGTGTGTGTGTGTGTGTGTGTGTGTGTGTGTGTGTGTGTGTGTGTGTGTGTGTGTGTGTCTTAACCTTCCATCCTCTAACACACACACACACACACACACACACACACACACACACACACAGCTAGATCCCTTTACCTGCCTGACTCCATCCCCAAAATCCACGTACGAAGCTTTTCTCGCCCACCTGTGCCCAACCTTTGCCTTCAACCCTTTTTTTATTTGATTTTTTCTTTACGTCTCTACCTACCTTCCTATCTATCTATCTTTATCTATTTCCTGCCTACCTGCCCACCTACTTATCTGTCTATCTATTTACCTATATTTCTGTCTGTATCTATTTTTTGGGGTCTGTCTATCTATCAATCAATCAGTATATATGTCTGTCTGTCTGTGTCTGTCTTCATTTACTTCTCTATCCGTCTATCTATCTATCTATCTATCTATCTATCTATTTATCTATCTGTCTATCTATATATTTATCTATCTATCTATCTATCTATTTATCTATCTATCTATCTATCTATCTATCTATCTATCTATCTATCTATCTATCTATCTATCTATCTATTTATCTATCTATCTATCTATCTATCTATCTATCTATGTATCTGTGTACCGTTATTCCTATCTGCATATTTACCTCGTTCCCTGTCTTCTCACCTAACTATATTTACACTCTATATTACTCCCTTATCTCTTATTTGTATTATTTTCCATATTCATCTGTTTTTGCTTCCTGCTACTTACCTACTTACCTCACCTAATTACCTAACCTAACATAACATAACATGACATAACCTACCAACCTGACCTACCTACCTACCTAACCTAACCTATCCTACCTAACCTAACCTATCCTACCTAACCTACCCATCTAACCTGACACAACCTAACCTACCTACCTAACCTAACCTAACAACATAACATAACCTATCCTACCTAATCTAACCTATCCATCTAACCTAACACAACCTAACCTACCTACCTAACATAACATAACATAACCTACCAACCTAACATAACCTATCCTACCTAACGTACGCATCTAACCTGACACAACCTAACCTACCTAACCTAACATAACATAACCTACCAACCTGACCTAACCTATCATACCTAACCTAACCGTCTAACCTAACACAACCTAACCTACCTAACCTAACATAACATAACATTACCTACCAACCTAACTTAACCCAACCTATCCTACCTAACCTACCCATCTAACCTAACACACAACCTAACCTAACCTAACCTAATATAACATAACATAACATAACATAACCTGCCTATCTATCTACCTACCTACCTGCTCAATTTACCCGTTTATCCGCCCCTCTCCTCCTTACCCTGCTCTTCCCTCCTTACCTTTTCCTACCCATAAGTTTCCAATAATCCGATAAATAGTTGAAATAGGAGACTTTGAACGAGAGAGAGAGAGAGAGAGAGAGAGAGAGAGAGAGAGAGAGAGAGAGAGAGAGAGAGAGAGAGAGCGCAAATTATGTAGTTTATGAGGAAGTATAAAACTGTGAATAGCGAATAACGTGGATGTATAGTGAGCAAGAATGGTCGGACACACACACACACACACACACACACACACACACACACACACACACACACACACGGACGTACACACATACCACTCATTTATATACATTTAGATGATAAAGATAAATACACATCGTTCCTTCTACACACACACACACACACACACACACACACACACACACACACACACACACACACACACACACACACACACACACGAGGGTTAATTGGCTGTAGTTAATTGGGGTAATATTTTGCATCACTGATTTGTAGTTGGGCTCATTTTTCCTTGTGTTTGCTATGTCATGTCGACCTTATGTGTGTGTGTGTGTGTGTGTGTGTGTGTGTGTGTGTGTGTGCTTTAGATTTGTCAGCGTTAGTAGAAGTAGCAGTAGTAGTAGTAGTAGTAGTAGTAGGAGGAGGAGGAAGAGGAGGAGTTGTAGTAGATGAAATAGTAGAAGTAGTAGTAGTAGAAGTATTATTATTATTATTATTAGTAGTAGTAGTAGTAGTAGTAGTAGATTAGCCACAGTAGTATTAGTATTAGTAGTAATAGCTCAGGTAGCTCATCTCGGTCATCCCTTGTCTCAGGAGTACCAGACACTCTGGCCCAAAAGCCACCAACATCTCCAATATGGACTATGAGGCCACAGTGGTGGAGAGTGACATTAGGATGGGTCGGAAGTGACATGAGTAAGGAAGGAAAGGGGGATCTAAACGCAATAGATGATAGGGTGTTATGTACAGATTTAGCGCTAAGTAGTATTAGTGATATGG
>NC_066527.1:3032313-3039813 GCF_024679095.1 Eriocheir sinensis | reverse complement strand
GTGTGTAGGTGTGGGCAGGTAAGTAACGCAATAAAGGACGCAACAGGTGGGTAATGAGGGGACTGAGACGACCATTACCTGTGAAAAGAGGGGACTTAGGGGAGGGGCAAAACAACACCTGCTTAATTGCTATCCCGCTCCTGATTGCCGCGTCCAGGTAAATATGAGTAAATAAGAAGACCCAGGTGAGGTAATGAGTGGACGGACCCTTCACTCCGCTTATCTTCATCGGGAATTGAGGAAGTTAACTTAAATGAAAATACTTAAGCGTTCGGTATTTGAAGTCAAGGTCCATGGATTCGAACGCAGGTGGCCTTGGACTTGTGCTGGCGTGTGCTGTCTGTCACCAACGTGTTCGATTTGATACAGAAAAGACTTAGGTTGGTCGGTCGGTATCAGACTTTTCCGCCTCTCACGTCAACAATTTCCAAAGGCCCAAAATGAGATTAATCGTGTCCTGTTGAGTGTCTATTCACGCGCACGGTACAGAGGCCTCTTTAAACTATCACCAGGGGCTTAAAAGTACCCGTGGAAATGCTTAAAACTACTACGGAAGCCTTGTCAAATATGTGTGCTTGGGACCTGGAGAAATGTCTGAGAATATTCTTTTTAATTTTTCAAGGGCTTTTCCTGACACGCTAGCTGCTTTTTTTGTTAGCTTGTTGTGTGAGTGAGTGAGTGAGGGAGGGAGTAAATGAGTAAGTGAATGAATGAGTGGGTGGATTATGAGTATTAATTCATTATATAACCACAACTCTGTCTATTTATCTATCTCTATCTCTATTTTTCTATCCCTTCATATCTATCTATCTATCTATTTCTCTATCTATGTGTATGTGTCAGTGTGTATATCCATCCATATCTAGTTATCTATCTATATATGTGGTTTAATCTGTCCGTCTTTCTATCTCCGACTATGCCTATTTATCTATCTATCAATCTGTCTCATGTGTTCGTTCTGTTACTATGCACAGTCGGTAGTGTCTGTACCTGTCAATCATTCCATCCCTTCCTCCCCTTTCTCTCCTTTCGTTCTTGACTTCCCTATATAACTATGGCGCCAGTGTCTTCATCTTCCCTTCATAACTCTCTACTTCAGCTCCCCCGTATATAACTATGGCGCCAGTGTCTGCATCTTCCCTTCATACCTCTCTACTTCAGCTCCCATGTATATAACTATGGCGCCAGTGTCTTCATCTTCCCTTCATAACCTACTTCAGCCTCCTTGATGTCCTCCGCGCGCCAGGGTCACCGGCTACTCCCCTTTAGTGACAGTTATGCTCGGAACGTCTCACCTCCGTGCGGGAATGATGGAAGGAAGTAAAGTTTTCATGATCTTGCTAGTGCTGATCCGTGTTCTGTTCTGTCCTCATGTGTGTGTGTGTATGTGTGTGTGTGTGTGTGTGTGTGTGTGTGTGTGTGTGTGTGTGTGTGTGTGTGTGTGTGTGTGTGTGTGTGTGTGTGTGCGCTGAGGAAGGTTAGGACTGTATTACCCCAAATAAGAAAACAATAAGAAAGAAGAAAAAAGTAAGACTAAGAAAACGAAGAATAAGGAGAGTAGAAGGGAGAGATGTGTGTGTGTGGGAGGGGGGGTTAAAGAGGGGGTTGTTTGTCTATGTGTGTGTGTGTAGGGAGGGACTGTGTGTGTATTTGAGTGTAGGGGGCTGTCGTGATGTGTGTGTGTGTGTGTGTGTGTGTGTGTTGGCGTGTGCGGGATAATGGTACACAGACTAAACATTAAAAAAGTCCAGGTGAGTTTATGGCTGGACTAACTCTAAAATTACCTGAAAACTAGCGAAAACTAAGACAGTAAAGCATGGTTAAGATGTTTGGGAATTTGATACAGTAAAAGTTTGGGTCTTGATTTGCGAGTTTGAGATAAAGAGGAAATATTAAAAGTTGCGTATGTATGAATAAAAAAAGGTGTATGTAAATATGAAGAAATGGAGTTAAGGTAAATAAAAGGGAATGAGAGTTTGGAGTATAATGTTGCTTCTCATTTGCGAGTTTGAGATAAAAGGGAAAGTGAAAACGTTGGTATAGGTAATTAAGAACGTGTAGGTAAATGAAAAAAGGTATTGGTAAATGTGTAGAAATAAATAAATAGGAGGAAAAAAAAAGAATTAAGAGCTTGGGTGTAAAGTTGTTTGAAAAGAAATGAAAGCACAGGTATAAGGGGAAAATATAAGTGAATAAGGAGAAATTTAGGTTAAGATAAATGAGAGGAAAGTAAATTTTAGGTAAATAAGAAGAAATGGAAGTTTAAATAAATAATCAGAATTTAATGTTTGGGTTAATTATAAGAAATGAAAATTAAAGGAAATAATGAAAAATAAGAGTATGAATAAATAAGAAGAGATGAAAGTGTAAATAAAAAAAAGAAATCTAAGTTTAAATAGATAATGATCTGTAACGAGGTATAATATTATTGCGGAAATGCGAGTTCGAGGTAAATAAGAAGAAATACAGATTCCCAGGTGAGATAATGAGGTAATTGACGCCTCACTCACCTGGAGATTAGCGAAAATAAACATAAATGAGAGAGAGAGAGAGAGAGAGAGAGAGAGAGAGAGAGAGAGAGAGAGAGAGAGAGAGAGAGAGAGAGAGAGAGAGAGAGAGAGAGAGAGAGAGAGAGAGAGAGAGAGAGAGAGAGAGAGAGAGAAATTTGAGGTGTAATGAAAGCGGAAAAAGGATAAAACGACAGTGCTTCAAATAGTAAAGAAATAAGAAAGCGAGAAAAAATGGAAGAAGAAGAAATAAGGATAAGGAAAGAATAAGAACATAAAAATAAATAAATAAGAGAGTAGGTTTGAAGAACAGTAGGAAGGTTAGGACAATAATGACTCAAATAGTAATGGAATAAAAAGAAAGAAAAAGAGGAAAGACTGAGAATAAGGGAGAGAGAAGAAGGAAATAAGAAGAAAAAAGAGAGAGAAGAAAAATATGAAACAAGAAAGAATAAGTAGAAAGAAGAGAAGGAATGAAGGAAGAAAGGAAGGGTTATTACGATATTGCCTCATTAGAAAGAAATTAGAAGTGGAAAGAATATAGAAGGAAAATATGATGAGAAGTTTTGAAAAATAATGAATGCTTAGGATGGTCAGGACTATAGTGCCCCAAATTTGAAAGAAGAAGAAAGAGGAAAGAAAGAAGAAAGAAGAGAGGATAGAAAATAAAGAATAAGATAGAGAAGAAAATAAGAAAGGAGAAAGAATTAGTAGAAAGAAAAGAGAATGAATGAAGGAGGGTTAGGACGATACTGACCCAAATATGAAAGAAGGAAGAAAGGAGAGGAAAGAAGAAAGAATAAGAAGGAGGAAGGAAATGATAAGAGAAGAAGAAATAAATGAGTTAGAAGGTTAAAAGGACAGTGAAAGCAAAGTAAGGTTAGGACGATAATGCCCCACGTAAGAAAGAGAGAAGAAAGAAGAATGAATAAGTAGAAAAAAGCCGAGATAAATGAATGAAGGAAGGAAGGAAGGTTAGGATGATATGCCTCAAATAGCAAAGAAACTAGATGAATGGGAAAGAAAAAGATTAAGAAAGAAAGAAGAGAAAAGAAGGAGTGAAGAAGTGAGGTTTGAGGCTTTCGTAGAGGCCGTGATAGTATTTCCATGGCTAGTTTTGCAAGTTTAGTGATAATTTGATGAGGTTTCTGTACCGTGAACGTGTAAAAGTCTGTCACAGCAAAACCGATGCGCTCACGATTCTCTCACGTGATTATGAGATTGCGTGCATAACAGAAACGAAACAACATATGCCAAAATAAAAAGAAAAAAAAAGCCCAATCACTCACTTACGCCAATATAAATGTAAATAAGCAAGAAGGCGGACAATGCAATCAGAGGAACCGTCACTTAACCCTTATCAGCTTGGATCGGGGGTGAAAAAAAGTGAAATTAAAAGAGAACAGCAATTAAGGAGATAAAAAACACTCACTCACGCACTTACTCACTTACGCCAGAAATAGTAAATGACCAACAAACGCGAAATTTCCAGTCAGTAGAACCGTCACTTAACCCTTATCAGCGAGGATCGGGAGTGAAAAAAAAGTGAAATTAAAAGAGAACAGCAATTAAGGAGATAAAAAACACTCACTCACTCACTCACTCACTTACGCCAGAAATAGTAAATGACCAACAGACGCGAAATTTCCAGTCAGTAGAACCGTCACTTAACCCTTATTAGCGAGGATCGGGAGTGAAAAAAAGGGAAATGAAAAGAGAAATGCAGTTAAGGAGACGAAAAAATATACAAAAGGATCACTGACTCACTTACGCCGAAAATAGTAAATGACCAACAAAGGCGGAATTTATAGTCAAAGGAACTGTCACTTAACCCTTATTAGCGAGTGAAAAAAGATTAAGAAAAAGAGAATTCAAAGAGAACAAAATACTAAAAAAGACGGATTGATTCACTCACGCCAATAACAGTAAATACCCAACGAGGCGGGAAATCCAGGCAGAAAAAACGTCACTTAACACTTATTAGCCAGAATCGGAGGTGAAAGAAGTTAAAGAAATCGAGAAATCAAAGAAAACAAAATACTGAAAAAGAGCGGATTGATTCACTCACGCCAATAATTGTAAATACCCAACGAGGCGGGAAATCCAGGCAGAACGGTAAGATTAAAAGAAAGAATAAATCAAAAAAAAAAAATACAACAAAGAGCGGATTGATTCTCACGCCAATAATAATAGTAACCAACAGAGCGGGAAATCCAGGCAGAAGAACCGTCACTTAACACTTATTAGCCAGAATCGGTAGTGAAAAAAGATTAAGAAAAAGATAAATCAAAGAAAACAAAATATTACAAAAGAGCAGATTGATTCACTCACGCCAGTAATAGTAAATACCCAACGAGGCGGGAAATCCAGGCAGAAAAACCGTCACTTAACACTTATCAGCGAGGATCGGGAGTGAGAAAGACAAAGGCACCAGAGAGAGTAAAAGAGAAACAGTTAAAATGGAAACGCAAATCACGGGTGTCGACGCTGCTAATTTGAATCGCATTGTTAATTCCGAACAATGTGGAGGATTTAGCCGACGGAATTCCCGGTTAATCCGCTTGATAACACCGCCATTACCCGGCGTTTAGCGGATAGACCAAGCCGGAATGCAAAATAGAGCCTGGAATGACGAAATAATTGGAATGAAAAAAAATAGAGAATCTGGAAGGGTTGATAAAGCATAACTAAATTGACCTTTGGAATGGGGAAATAACAGGAATGGAAAAAATAGATTGGAATGGAGAATAACAGTAATGGAAAAATATAGATAATCTTGGAATGGAGGAAAACGTAAAGCAAAATATAACTTGGAATAATTAAATAACAGTACTGGAAAAATTAGGTGATTTTGATATGAGGAAAAAACAAATGCAAAATATAACTTGGAATGGGAATGTAACAGGAATGAAAAAAGATAATCTAGGATAAAGGAAAAACAATGAAAAATATAGCCCGGAAAGGGAAAATAAATAACAGGAATGGGAAAAAAAATGGATAATCTTGGAACGAGGAAAAAAGAAATCCAAATAAAGCTTGGAATGGGAATATAACGGGAATGGAAATAAAGGGATTTTGGAATAAAGGAAAAAAATACGAAAGAAAAAAATCCCGGTTGGTTAATCTCTCTAATCACACTCCCATTACCCGGCGTGTAGCGGATTTACGGGTGTGTGTGTGTGGGGGGGGGGGGGGGGCTGGGAAATAAAGCTGGGAATGGGAATATCAAAGCAATAGAATAGAATAATCCTTCCGTAAGAAATGAAACTTAGTAAATAAAATCTTCGAATGAATAAAACAATGAATAGAAATCTTGAAATAAGGAAATCTCGAGTGAAGCAATTTTGGGATGGAAAAATAAACAATGAATAGAAGTCTGGAAATAATAAACAATGAATAGAAGAAGCAATTTTGGGATGGGAAAATAAACAATGAATAGAAGTCTTGAAATAAGGAAATCTCGAGTGAAGCAATTTTGGGATGGGAAAATAAACGATGAATAGAAGTCTTGAAATAAGGAAATCTCGAGTGAAGCAATTTTGGGATGGGAAAACAAACATGGAATGGAAAAAACTTGGCATGAGGGAAAAAAAAAAAACTGTATGGGTGAAAAATAACATAATGAAATAAGTAATGGAAATAGAATGAATAAATGGAAAGGAAACTACAACAAAATAAATGAATAATAAATGAAGTGAAAATCCAAAGGAACCTCACACAGAAGGCTGATGAAAAATTGAAGCCCATGCTCTCAAACATTTTAGGGGCTTTTTTTTTTTTAAAGCAATGGGAACAGCTCAAGGGCAAAAAAAAAAGGGGGGAACAATAAAAAAAGACCACTAATCACCTCTCCTATAAAAAAAGAGTTCAGAGGAGTGGCCGAAAGAGAGGTCAATTACACACCCATATTAAGTTAGGGATTTGCTCAAACTACCACTAAGTCATAAAACTACCCCTGGAAATGCCTAACACAACTACGAAAGCCTTGTCAAATATGTGTTTATTTCGTTCACGGTACAAAGGAAGGCTCAAACTACCACCAGGTCATGAAACTACCCTTGGAAATGCCTAACACAACTACGAAAGCCTTGTCAAATATGTGTTTCTTTTGTTCACGGTACAGAGGAAGGCTCAAACTACCACCAAGTCATAAAACTACCCCTGGAAATGCCTAACACAACTTCGAAAGCCTTGTCAAATATGTGTTTATTTCGTTCATGGTACAGAGGAAGGCTCAAACTACCACCAGGTCATAATACTACCCCTGGAAACAGCTCAAGGGCATAAAAAAAAGGTAAAATGAAAAAAAAAAAACTAATCACCTCTCCTATAAAAAAGAGTTCAGAGGAGTGCCCGAAAGAGAGGGCAATTACTCACCATATTTGGTTAGGGATTGGCATAGATCGTGTCAGCATTTCCATGGGCTGTTTTGTTTTTTTCATCTTAAACATTTCAGCGTCCAAGCACACATATTTGACTAGGCTTTCGTAATTGTGTTAGGCATTTCCAGAGGTAGTCTTATGACCTGGTAGTAGTTTGAGCCTTCCTCTGTACCGTGAACCTAAGAAACACATATTTGACAAGGCTTTCGTAGGGGTGTTAGGCATTTCCAGGGGTAGTTTTATGACCTGGTAGTAGTTTGAGCCTTCCTCTGTACCGTGAACCTAAGAAACACATATTTGACAAGGCTTTCGTAGGGGTGTTAGGCATTTCCAGAGGTAGTCTTATGACCTGGTAGTAGTTTGAGCCTTCCTCTGTACCGTGAACCTAAGAAACACATATTTGACAAGGCTTTCGTAGTTGTGTTAGGCGTTTCCAGGGTTAGCTTCATGACCTGGTAGTAGTTCATGAATCTGAAAAACAATCATGAAAACACAACTTATCTTCTTCACGGCCTCTGCATATATTTGTTGTGAGACCCGGAAACCACTGAGAACACGAGCCTTGGTGTTGGAATGAATAATAAATTGATAAAAATAAAACTTAATGATGG
>NC_066527.1:3022313-3024813 GCF_024679095.1 Eriocheir sinensis | reverse complement strand
TTTTTTTTTGTTAGTCTTTTTGTTTTTTGTTTTTCATTAGAGATTTTTTGTTATTTATTTGTTAGTCTTTTTATCATTAGAGATTTTTTGCTAGTTTTTTTTCGTTAGATTTTTTGTTATTTTTTTGTTTTTGTTTTTTTCGTGGGAGGTTTATTTTGTTATTTTTTTTCATTAGTGATTTTTTGTTAGTCTTTCTGTTAGATATTTTTTTAGTGAGATGAAGTTTTGTTTTTTGTTAGAGGGATTGTTTTGTTCAAGAGCGAGTGAGATTTTTTTGTTAAACTGATTGTTATGTTCGTGAGCAAGTGAGAGTTTTTATTTTTTTGTTAGTGCGAAGAGGAAGTAAGCTTTTTCAAACGGTTATGATAAGCCATGATGGAACACTCGCCCAAAACAATCCTACACTAAATATCTCATACTTTTAATAGCGATTCACATGCTTTTACGAATATCAAGAACAAGGAGCAGTTTTTTTCTTCTTCATAATTTATTCGTTTTCTCATTGCGTCAAAAAGTTTCACACGCTCATAAGTCGTAATGAAATAGAGACTAACAGAGAGATAGATTTTTTTTCTTTTTTTTTAGTCAGAGGGATTTTGTCCATGAGCGAGTGATATTTTTTGTTAGATTGTTTTGTTCTTGAGCGAGTGAGTGATTTTTTGTTTTTTTTTGTTAGTGCGAGTTAGTTACGAGATGGAAGCGAGGTAAAAGAGATGATGATAAAGAAACTGACGAAGAAAGAGAAAACAGGAAGAAGAAACGACTGTACAAGAGAAGAATAGAAGTTAAAAAAGAAAAAAGAAAATTCAAACAAGAAAAAAAGAAAGCAGGAAAATGAAAATAATGTACCAGAAAGACATAATAGGTTAAAAAAAAGAGGAAAAACTGAGTGAAAAATTGAATATAACCCTGACAGATATGGAGGAGGAGGAGAACACGTATTAACAACCAGATGAGTTTTTTCTTTTTTTTTCGTGTTTTTTTCTGCTCATTTTCTCCTCACCTTTTTAACGTTTGATAAGTCGTAGGCGATTAAAGAGGCCACAAGTTTGCCTATTACTCAGTGTTTCTGTGGCGCCCATCAGCTGAGGTGTTGGCAGGTACATCGAGACGCCATTAAAAGAGAGAGAGAGAGAGAGAGAGAGAGAGAGAGAGAGAGAGAGAGAGAGAGAGAGAGAGAGAGAGAGAGAGAGAGAGAGAGAGAGAAGAATGTATTAACTTAACAGAAAAATAACGAGAAGTAAGAAAATAAATTTAAAGAAGGAAAAACGAAAAAAAGGAAAAAAAAACAACATATGGAAAGAAAAGTAGGAAAAGGAGTGAAAAAGAAATAAGATGGAAGAAATAGGAGACAAGATGCAAAAGGAGAAGAAAAAGAGAAGAATAAAAAAAAGAGAAAACAAAGAAAGGAAAAGATTGAAAAAAAGATTTGAACAGATTGAAGAAAAGTCAGAAAAAGGAGGAAAAAAAGAGATATACTTGAAGGAATAGGGGAGATAAATTGTAGCAGAAGAAAAGAGAAAAAAAAAGTGTATTATATTAAGAATCTCATCTCTTTCCTTTTAAGATACATATTCATATACATATTCTCTCTCTCTCTCTCTCTCTCTCATTTTAGGATCGAGTTAATCTTTTTCATCAGAGTTATTGAAAGTCAGAATACTGGTGCTTTTTTTTATTTCCTTTGATATTATTTTGTATTTCAATTTTGTGTGTGTGTGTGTGTGTGTGTGTGTGTGTGTGTGTAATTTAATCAAGTATACTGTATGTGTGTTTTTATGTATGTAGGTAAAGATTTACATATTTTTCGTAATAAAAACAATATTGACCTACACACACACACACACACACACACACACACACACACACACACACACACACACACACACACACACACACACACACACACACACACACACACCTGTACGTTACCTTCCCAATAGTAGAGGCGACAGGTGGCAGAGAGAATTCAATTTACCTGTTGAAGAAAAAAAAATTATAACACGTGCCTTGAGGCATGATTTGATGACGTCACGAGAGCCTCCACCAATCACATGGCCGTTAAGGGGAAGGAACTATGACGTCACGAGAGCTTTAACCAATCACCGGGCTGTTAAGGGGAAGGATCTATGACGTCACGAGTTGAGCAGCCAATCAGAAGGGCTAGATTATGTGATGGGAGTTCTCTTTTATCGTCGGATCTTTGTGTTTTGCGCTTTTCAAAGAGAGTGTATTTGTAGTGCATTGATGAGCGGTGAAAGGGAATAGAAAAGGGAATAAAAGGAGGTCACCGTGTAAATGGGAATGAAATAAGAAAAGGGAAAGGAGGAAAGAGTAAAAGAAAGTGAGAGAAGAAGAAAAAAAGAAAACATGGGATACTGTGATAAAAAAAAGGATAAAAATTAAAAAAAAAAATACAAAAGAATAAATAAAATGAAAAAAATGCCTTGAAAAAAAGAGAAACAACCAGCAACAGTTAAAACAAAGCCCAAAACATAAA
>NC_066527.1:3012313-3017313 GCF_024679095.1 Eriocheir sinensis | reverse complement strand
GTGTGTGTGTGTGTGTGTGTGTGTGTGTGTGTGTGTGTGTGTGTGTGTGTGTGTGTGTGCGTGTGTGTGTGTGTGTGTGTGTGTGTGTGTGTGTGTGTGTGTGTGAACGTTCCCGCTGCATTACTTCGCCTCATTGGCCCGTGTGTGTGTGTGTGTGTGTGTGTGTGTGTGTGTGTGTGTGTGTGTGTGTGTGTGTGTTTGTTTGGGTAGGGAAATGTTTGAGTGGTCAGTGGTTCGAGAGAGAGAGAGAGAGAGAGAGAGAGAGAGAGAGAGAGAGAGAGAGAGAGAGAGAGAGAGAGAGAGAGAGAGTTTTCCTGCTCTAGTTATTGCTTATGATTAACTGTTAACGTAATCTGATTTCAGGCGCCGCTCCCTTCCTACTTATCGTGTGTGTGTGTGTGTGTGTGTGTGTGTGTGTGTGTGTGTGATTTAGTGTCTTTCTATCCTTCCATCTCTCTTTTCTTGTGTTTGTCCTTTTATTCATTCTAAATTTTCCTTCTCATTTCTTTTCTTTCTTTTTCGTTTTTCCCGTTTTCTCTCGCTTGAATTCATCACTTAGGTCACAAAAAAGGCGGTAAATTTTGTCCCTATCTAGTTTTCAATGTAACTGATAAAAGACATATGCTCTCTATAATGTTGTAATTCACGCATCTCTTGACTGCTGAACACATTATTTAAACACGCTCCTGAATCTTATATAAATATCTTCAAACAATAATATCATCTCCATAAACTTATAGATAATAATATACAAACATACACACACAAAACACACATTCACACACAAAACAGTAAGACAATATCCTGTATAATCCCACTAAATATATACATAGATACGTGGGAAACACATACATACACAAAACACAAGAACATGGTCCCCTTAAACATTTCGCATCGACATCCACACAAACACACAAAACACTCATACACAAAGATTAAAAGAATATCCCCTTAAACATTTCGCTTCTCAGGCTTTCAATGGCCACGCTTCGATTACTTCCACTGACAATAGATGGCGCTGAATCCTCGCCCGATCAGAGTTAAGCCTCCTACTAACCCACCGCTCGCTCGCCGGTGTTTCTGTGCGTGGTTTCCGTGGTAGCTTTCCGTGCCTGCCGTGTTTATGGTGTTTGATGATGAGCAGACAGCCAGCCAGCGAGCCAGCCAACCAGAGTAATGAGATAAACTGTTATTACCGCCAAACTAGGACGACCAGACACGAGTTTAGGGAATGTGGAACGAGGCTAAAAGAGAGGGATGGGATGAGGAGGGAAAGGGAATGGGGAATAAAGGGAGTGTTACGGAATGACAGGAGAGAAAAGTTAGGTAGAAGTGAGGAGGGTAAGAGACAAAGGTAGAAGGAAGAGGAACTTAAAGGGATGAAAAGGGAAAGAGGAGAGGGAATACAGTGAGTGTTACAGAATGACGGTAAAGGAAAATTAGGTACGTAGCAGGGAGGAGGGTAAGAGACAAAGGTAGAAGGAGGAGGAGGGAAAGAGGAGAGGAAATAGAGTGAGTGTTACAGAATGACGAGAAAGGAAAGTTAGGTAGAAGGGAGGAGGGTAAGAGAGAAGGGTGGGAGGAAGAGAAACTTAAGAGATGTAAAGGGAAAGATGATTGGGAGGAAGAAGATAATGTTAGAAAAGTTAACGGAGTGTGGAACGAAGGTAAGAGGGAGGGATGAGGGGAAAAGGGCGAGGCAAGGGATGAGGAGGGAAAGGGATGTGAAATAAAGGAAGAGTTAGAGGATGGGAGGATTTGGATGTTAGATATGAAGCAGCGAGATAAGGGAAGAGAAGACTGAAGAGGAAGGAATGAAGAGGAACTGAGAGGAGATAAAGAGGATGGGAAATAAAAGAAGAAATAGAGGATGGGAAGAAGAGGATAATTTTAGGAAAGGAAATATTAAGTAGTGGAAAAGGAAGATACGAAAGAATGATTAGAGGAAGAGGAAGTATTTAAGGATGAAGAAGGATAGAGGATGGGGGATAAAGGGAGGATAAGAGAATGATGTAAGAGGAAAGGAAGTTAGTGGTAGCATAATTTAGCAGTATGTCACTCATATTCGGAGTTTATATTTACTCGTATTTCTCATTTATCTAACATTTTCTTCTTATTTCTTTGTAATCTCTTGTGACATTAGCGAGTTGGTTTGCTCTTCTGAATCTTTATATGTATTTTGAGTGTTACCGTTATCAGTTTTTAGCATAACTCAAATATCTTTTCATTTTTCTCTTTCCCCACAGAGCTTGGCGGCGTGGCGAGGCCGGGAGTATGAGGAACAGCGGTGAGTTAGCGATGTGGTTCTGTTTTACTCGGAGTTTATTCTGCTCTATTTTCCTTCCTTGCTTTGCTGTTTTTTTTTTTTTTTATTGCTTTGTTATTATTATGAGTTTTTTTTATTTTACTTCTCAGTGTATTGCCAAGGAAGAATGGAGGTTGTTTTTATGTTTTCTTTTTGCTTATGTTTGGAATGGTTTATATTTTCCTTTTACTTTATTTTCTTTTCCTTGTTTTAAATATTTTCCTTATCCTCTTTCTTTCTTTATTTCATCCATTCGTTCTCTCTCTCTCTCTCTCTCTCTCTCTCTCTCTCTCTCTCTCTCATTAACACATTCCCACCCACCCACCCACCCACACACACACACACACACACACACACACACACACACACAGAAGAGTACGTGTCTATGGTGCTTATGTGTGTGTTTGCAAAGTACGTTAAAAATTTGTTATGGTACTTTCTTATTTCTTAACTTTCCTAATGCAACACTTTTAACCCGCGGAGGTACGCCATACGCTTCTGTTGCAACTGTTTACCTCTTATTATAACTTTTCCTCCAGCTATTTTTCATCTTCCTTCTCCTCCTCCTCTTCCTCCTCCTGTTTTTCTCTCCCTCCAGCTATTCCTCATCTTCCTTCTCCTCCTTCTCTTTCTCCTCCTGTTTTTCTCTCCCTCCAGCTACTCCTCATCTTCCTTCTCCTCCTTCTCTTCCTCCTCCTGTTTGTCTCTCCCTCCAGCTATTCCTCATCTTCCTTCTCCTCCTCCTCTTCCTCCTCCTGTTTTTCTCTCCGTCCAGCTATTCCTCATCTTCCTTCTCCTCCTCCTCTTCCTCCTCCTGTTTGTCTCTCCCTCCAGCTATTCCTCATCTTCCTTCTCCTCCTCCTCTTCCTCCTCCTGTTTGTCTCTCCCTCCAGCTATTCCTCCTCCTCCTCCTCCTCCTTCTCTTCTTCTTCCTCCTCCTGTTTGTCTCTCTTCCTGGTATTTTCTTTCGTTGTCCATCTCCTCTTGTGTCCTCCTCCTCCTCCTCATCATCATCATTTTTGTCCTTCAGTATATATTTCACCTTTTTCTTCACTCTCTTTCCTCCCTCCTTCATTTACTTTAAGCTGTCACTATACTTTGGCTCATCTAAACGTGCGGTTGTGGGCGGAGTCAGCGTACGGGATCCCTTGTACAGCGTTGCCGCGTGTCTCCCAGCCCGCGATGTAGAAATGTTCTAATTTAAGTAAAACCATGGCAATTATGATCAGCATATATGCATACACATTTACTCTTAGTATTATAACGCATGGAAGAACAGTTAACCTATTATGAATAAGATAATTTATATTCTAGTTAGTCTCCCTCCTTCCTTCTTCCTCTCATCCATTTGTGGGCATTTCCAAGGGTAGTTTTATGGCCCCGGTGGTAGTCTGACAAAGTTTCTACACCGTGAACGTAAAGAAACGCTCATGGGGCCGCGTATAACCTCCTATTTTGGCCTTTACAAATGATCGATGTAAAAGAGGGAAGCGTTTATGAATATCGAGGTTAGTTTTCTTAAAGGACAATAGATGAAGCTGACAAGACATATTAGAGAGAGAGAGAGAGAGAGAGAGAGAGAGAGAGAGAGAGAGAGAGAGAGAGAGAGAGAGAGAGAGAGAGAGAGAGAGAGAGAGAGAGAGAAGTGGATCATCTGCCACTCATCCTTTTGTGCTTAACTCTTTGTGGTCCTCATTTCCTCCTCCTCTTCCCTTCAACTCCTTTATTCTCCTCCTCCTCCTCCTCCTCCTCCATCTCGTCTTCCTCCTCCTCCTCTTTTTTCTTCTCTTAGTTTACGAAGCACTAAACGCCCACGACTCTTCCTCCTCCTCCTCCTCCTCCTCCTCCTCCTCCTCCTCCAACTCCTTCGTACCTTTCTTTCTTTCTCCATTCCTTCTTCTGTACACCTGAGGAGGAGGAGGAGGAGGAGGAGGAGGAGGAGGAGGAGGTTGAAGAGTGACCTGAGGGAAAGGGGACAAGGGTGTGTTGAGGTTAAGTATAATAGTGTATAATTCTTTTGATTCAGACCCTCCACTTTCTCTCTCTCTCTCTCTCTCTCTCTCTCTCTCTCTCTCTCTCTCTCTCTCTCTCTCTCTCTCTCTCTCTCTCTCTCTCTCTCTCTCTCTCTCTCTCTCTCTCAATTCACATATTAATTTCGAACGTCACTAGCGGAGGACGCGACCCCTGCTGCGTGTGTGTGTGCGTGTGTGTGTGTGTGTGTGTGTGTGTGTGTGTGTGTGTGTGTGTGTGTGTGTGTGTGTGTGAAGGTCAAGGGCCCCTCAGAGAGCACAATGGCGTGGCCTTTCCCCTCTCCCCCATTCCTCCCCCTTCCCTTCTTTCACCTCTTCCCCCCCCCCCCCCTTCCTTCTTCCTTGCTCTTCTCTTTCTTCTTTCTTCCTCTCTTCCACCTCCTTTTTCTCTCTATTCCCTCTCTCTTCCTCCTCCTTTTTCTCTCTACATCTCTCTCTTCTCCATCTTCTTTCTTCTCTCTCCCTTTCCCTCTCCTTCTACTTCTCTCTTCCCTTCCCTCCCATTTTCTCTTCTTTCTCCCGTTCCTTCCCTCTCCACTTTCTTCCCTAATCTTTTCCTTCTCTTTTCACTTCTCTTCCCTTTCCTTTTCTCCCCTTCCTCCCTACTTCTCCCATTAGCTCTCCCCTCCCTTCATTTTCTCTTTTTTTTCTCTCCCTTTTCCTGC
>NC_066527.1:2972313-2999813 GCF_024679095.1 Eriocheir sinensis | reverse complement strand
CTCGCTTTTGTATTTTTTTTCATTGTTTTCCTTCCGTATTTTCTTTTTCTCTCTCATTTCTTCCTTTTTCCTGTATTTCTGTTTCTTTTATCCCCCATTTTTTCCTTAGGTGTTTTTCTTTTTTTCTCAATTTTTTCATTATTTTTTTCCCTTCATTGTTTTCTATCTTTCTCATATTTTCCCTTCATTGTTTTTCTATTTTTTCTATTTTTTCCCTTCATTGTTTTCTATTTTTTCTCATTTTTTCCCTTCATTGTTTTTTTTCTATTTTTCTCATTTTTTCTCTTCCATGTAATTATCTTTTTTATTAGAGGTCAAAATGGATTCTAATATTTCTTTTCTTTTCTTTTTTTTCCGTTTGGAGAAAAAAAATAAACGAACTGGAATTTTCACGTATATTTAAAATTAATTACGTTTTTTTTTTTTACTCTATCTATCTATCTATCTATCTATCTAACTATCTATCTATCTATCCATCTCTATCTATTCAGGCGGGTGCAAGATGAGTTTCCAGTTGCTCTTAATCGGATGAATTTTTAATAGCTCCCCCTCCTCCCCCTCCTTCTCCTTCTCCTCGACCGCTGCTCCTCCTTCTCCTCCTCCCCCCTTTTAACTGCTCATCATCTCATACACCTACTTCTTCCTCTCCTCCTCCTCCTCCTCCTCCTTCAATTTTAACGTGTCCTCACCTCTTACAACCAACTCCTCCTCCTCCTCCTCCTCTTCCTCCTCCTCCAGGGTTAAACGAAGCGGCGGAGGAGATTCAGACTTACTTAATGAAGCGTTGCGAGTCATTTTGGAAATTACAGTTCGGTCCGCGGGGAGTTACCTTCCATTACTAAGGGAGGAGTTAACTGACCAGCGGGGGGGGGAGAAGGAGGAGTGCGGTAAGCAGAGATGGGAGCAGATGGGGAAGGGGGGTGGGTAGGAGAATGGGAAGGGGAGAGGAGATGGAGTGGGAATGGGGTTTGGAGGAAGAGGGATGGGAGGAGAGTGGAGACGGGGTAGGAGTGAGGGATGGAGTGGGAGCGGGAAAAGGGAGTGGGAAAAGGGAGAGAATGGATAGGGGGACAGGAAATAGAATGGGAAAGGAGGTGAAGAGGAATGGAGGGATGGGGAGAGGAGGATTGTGGAAAAGGAGGCGGAAATAAGACTGGGAGGGAAAGAAAGAAAGGGAGGAAAGGGGAGTGGGAGTATGAGAGGGAAGGAGGAGGAAGAGAAGAAACGGAAGGGTCGAAGATGGGATGCGATTTATGTATGAGGTGATTGTGGTGGTGGTGGTGGTGGTAATGTAAGTGGTTGTGGTGGTGGTGGTGGTGGTGGTAATGTTAGTGGTGGTGATGGTGATGGTGGTAGTGGTGGTGGTGGTAATGTAAGTGGTTGTTGTGGTGTTCGAAAAATATATATTGCATCTGTTATTATCATTTTTAAATATTTATAACGATAGATCGACAGATAGATAGATAGATACATTATACCTTATAGTGTTAAAATAAAGAGGGTCAGTAAAGGAAAGTGGGAAGGATAGAGATCAAACATAAACAGAAAAAGGAAAATAAAGTGAACAAAAGAAAAAGAAAGAAAGGATAAGGAGGTCGGAGAGTGAAGGAGTGAAAGTAATGATTCGTGTTATGAGGAATTAAAGTTCAGTGACCTTGAGAGAGAGAGAGAGAGAGAGAGAGAGAGAGAGAGAGAGAGAGAGAGAGAGAGAGAGAGAGAGAGAGAGAGAGAAATAAAAGAAAAGAAATATAAAGAAAATATATTAATGATAAGTGGCCATAATGAGAGAGAGAGAGAGAGAGAGAGAGAGAGAGAGAGAGAGAGAGAGAGAGAGAGAGAGAGAGAGAGAGATTGAGAAACTCTACGGTAAAACGGTACCGGATTTCACTTACAATATTGATCCCATCGTGTGTGTGTGTGTGTGTGTGTGTGTGTGTGTGTGTGTTCAATTAATTAATGCGAGGAAAGGTTAATACTCGAGGTTCCTTCATTCATTGTTTTTTTTCCTCTCCTCTAATTCCTTTTGCTTTTTCATCATCATTATCACCACCATCACCACCACCTTCTCTCTCTCTCTCTCTCTCTCTCTCTCCCGACAATAAGCTTTTTCTCTCAATTTTAAGCCACACCATTTTTCCTCTCCCTCTCCTCCTCCTTCTCCTCCTCCTCCTCTTCCTTCCTGTGGTATCTCTTCCCCTTTAAAAAATTAGAGCAAGCTTCCTGTTTTTTTCCAAGTGATGCTAAGTCTGGACCCTACTCTCTCTCTCTCTCTCTCTCTCGAAACACAAAGAGAGCAACGGGTAGAGAGAAGCTGAGCGCAAATATGGAAGAAGAATTGGGCAAATATTGAAAGAGAGAATAAAAAGGAGATAGAAAGATGATAAGGAAGATAAACAGGGAAGATAAATTATACGGACAGGAAAGAAAAAAGAAAGGAAAAAGAAAGAAATAAAGAAAACGAAAAACACGGAATAAAAAAAGATACATGATTGAATAAAACGAGAATGGAAAGACGAAAAAGATTGATAAAGAAAATGAATACGCAGTAAATTAAAAAAAATAGGAGGGAAAACGAAAGAAAAGGGAAAAAAGAACGAAAAGGGAATGAAAAACTAAAAAAAGGAAGAGAGAGAGAGAGAGAGAGAGAGAGAGAGAGAGAGAGAGAGAGAGAGAGAGAGAGAGAGAGAGAGAGAGAGAGAGAGAGAGGAAACTTTTTAATCTGTTGTATATCTTGACGCGCCAGAAACGAAGCAGGAAAAGTAAAGAAAAGAGGTAGATAAGCCAGAAAGTTGCCCAGCGCCTGTCTCTCACCCTGATGCGAACAAACTTACAGAGAGAGTTGGAATGCTTAGTGTGGGATAATCTTTGCCTGTCTTCCTAAAGCGCTGAGAAGTTTCAACATTATCAAATAGGTATTACTTTTTTGGCTATGTGTCTGACTTAGCATATATACAGAGTCACGAGGAATGATGAGAATGATATATGGTGGTACAAATTTGGAGTTGTGATTGGGCTGCGTGAAGGGAAGGAAAGTAGAGAAGAAGGAAGAAACTAGAAGCCGCTGAAACTAAGAGCAAAGATCTATACCGCGGCTGTTAGACCAGTGTTATTGTATGGTGCAGAGGTATGGACTTTCAGGAGGAAGGAAGACAAACAGCGGGAGAGGACAGAGACGAGAATGCTTCGATGGATGATGGGAGAGAGTGTTCAGGAGAGAGAGAGGGAGAAGCGAGGACATCCGGACAAAGGCAGAAGTACATAGACATTTAGAAGCAAAAAAGCGAAACAGCTGGAGAGGAAAGAGTCGAGAATACTTCGATGGTTGATGGGCGAGAGTGTTCAGGAGAGAGAGAGGGAGAAGCGAGGACATCTGGACGAAGGCAGAAGTACATAGACATTTAGAAGCAAAAAATCGATACAGCTGGAGAGGAAAGAGTCGAGAATGCTGCAATGATTGATGGGAGAGAGTGTCCCTGAGAGAAAGAGAACTGAGGACATCTGGACGGAGGCAGAAGTACATGGACATTTAGAAGGAAGGAAAACAGCTGGAGAGGACAGAGTCGAAAATGTTGCGATAGTTGATGGGATAGAATGTCCAGGAGAGAGAGAGGGCAAAGCGAGGACATCTGGACGCAGGCAGGAGTACGTGGCCATTTAGAAGGAAGTAAAACAGCTGGAGAGTACAGAGACGAGAATGCTGCGATGGTTGATGGTATAGAGTGTCCCTGAGCGTGAGAAGAAGAGAGCACATAAGAACGCAGGCGGGAGTCCTGTCAATACCAGAGAAGGCAAGAGAATCACGCCTCAGATGCTACGGCCATGTATTAAGCTTGGAGAGAGATAAGCCTGTGAAAGTGGCATGGAGGAGGCAGGCGTAGGGGAGGAGATCGAGAGGAAGACAGATTTTGATAAAGGGACGGAATTGAGGTAGATATGAGGTAGCCGGGCCTGGACGAAGTGAATGCAAAGGACAGAGTATACTGGCGACAACATACAGGAGTGGCCGACCCCGGAAGGGATTAAGACAGAGAGGAAGAAGAAGAAGAAGAAGAAGAAGGTAAAAAGATAGATAAACAGATAGATATAGTCAAATACGAGTTAGATGGAGAGAGAGAGAGAGAGAGAGAGAGAGAGAGAGAGAGAGAGAGAGAGAGAGAGAGAGAGCAATAGCAGAAGAAGAAAAAGAAAAGGAAGAAAAGGAAGATTAAAACAAAAGCTGGAATATTGAAGGAAAGATAAAAACGAGTGAGATGGAAAGAAACGAAAAAAAAGGAAGGAAAGTAATATAGAATGGAGAGAGAGAGAGAGAGAGAGAGAGAGAGAGAGAGAGAGAGAGAGAGAGAGAGAGAGAGAGAGAGAGAGAGCAAAAAGGGAGAAAAAATAACAGGGATGAAATTGCAGGGGTGACTGATGTGCATAGAAAGTGTGTGTGTGTGTGTGTGTGTGTGTGTGTGTGTGTGTGTGTGTGTGTGTGTGTGTGTGTGTGTGTGCGTGTCACGTGAGGGTCATGTGGGCGCCCCCGTGAAGGTCAGTGGGTCTCTCTCTCTCTCTCTCTCTTTTGATATAATATAGTTTTTATATCATTTTGTTAATTTATTTTTCATTTTCATTATTTTCATTTTGTTTTTCATTGTTTTTTTTCTGTTGCATTTTCCCCTTATTCTTTTTTTATCCATTTTTAGACACCTTTATTTTTTCCCGTTTTTTTTTTTTTTGTATCTTCATTACTCTTTACAACTTCTCTTTATTATCGTTTCCTATTTTAACTTTTTATCTCATCTTTCGTCTCCTGTCTTTCTTTTTTCCTTTTCTGTGTCTTTTATCTTCTCTTTTTTTTTTATTTTAGCGTTCTTTCTTTTACAACTTTTTCCTAATCTCTTCATTTTCTCTCTTCTTTTTGTCCTCTGTTTTCTTATATTGTCGTTTTGATTATCATTCTTTCCTAATCCAACCTTATTTCTTTAATTATGATTCTCACCTTGTCTCCCTTTTCTCTGATGGAAGGGGTTTGCGGGCTGGTAATTAAACAAAGAAAGAAGCAAAAGAAAATAGAAAGGAAGGAAGGAGTAAATACAAGTTAGAAAGAACGAAAGAAAAGGGGAAACCAAAACGAAGTAAATGAGAAACAAATAATATAGAAAAAAAAAATACTTCTAATTGGAGAGAAGGATTAGTTCAGGTAACCATTAAATCGACTTGGAACTATTATTTTTTTCCTGGAACAATATCGAGCTTTCACCCACACGCACCCAAAAAAAATATACGTCGCAATTTGTTTCACGTTCACCCGTTTTTTAACATAGAATGACTGGACTACGTAGGTGTTGTTATGATAGAGGGGAAAAAGAAAGGAGAGATATGAAGTACAGAAGAGCAGTAGTCAGGAAGATGGGAGGGAAGAAAGGAAGGAAGGAAGAGAGGAAGAAAGGAAGAGAGAAAGGAAGGAAGGAAGAGAGAAAGAAAGACAGAGAAGGAAAGGAACAAAAGAAAAGAAGGGAAGGAAAGAAGGAAGGAAGGAAGGAAGGAAGGAAGGAAGGAAGGAAGAGAGGGAGGAAGGAAGAAAGGAAGAGGGAAAGAAAGAGAAGGAAAGGAAAAAAAGAAAAGAGGGGAAGGAAAGAAGGAAGGAAGGAAAAGAGGAAGGAAGGAAGTAAGGAAGAGAGGGAGGAAGGAAGGAAGGAAGAGAGGAAGGAAGAGAGAAAGAAAGACAGAGAAAGAAAGGAAAAAGAAGATAAAAAGGGAGGGAAGGAAGGAAGTCCAGGCAAAGAAGGGAAAGGAAAATATAGAAAGAAAAGGGAAAAGAAGAAAGGAAGGAATTAACAAGAAAAGAAAAGAAAGGGAAGGAAGGAAGGAATCAAGCAAGCAAGGAAAGAAAGAATGAAGATGCAGAAGTTACAAAAACAGAAAAAAGCAAGGAACGAGATAGAGAGAGAGGAAAAAAGGAAGGAAGGTAGGAGAGAAGAAAGGAAATAAGATAGGAAAGAACGAAACAAGGAAGAAATGAAAGAAGGAAGGAAGGAAGGTGTGAGTGAAGCAAAAGAAGATATATTTAAATAAAGAAAGAAAGAAAGAGATAGGGAGAGCAAAAAAGGAAGGAAGGAAGGAGAGGAGAAAGGAAGTAAGATAGGAAAGATGGATGCAAGTAAGAAGTAAATGAAGGAAGGAAGGTATGAATGAAGCAAAACAATAAGTAAATAAAAAAAAACGAAACAAAGGGGAACAAGGAAGGAAGAGCGGAAGTAAGGAAGGCCAGCAAAAGGGTGGGCGCGACCTGACACACACGGGGCGGAGATGAGTCATTACCTGCGACAAACAAGTCATTAGTTGGACAGGTGAGCGGCGCCGATCCGTCATTTGTATACATTTATTGTCACCTGTCAGGCCGAAGGGGGGGGGAGGGTAAATAGGGAGAGAGAGAGAGAGAGAGAGAGAGAGAGAGAGAGAGAGAGAGAGAGAGAGAGAGAGAGAGAGAGAGAGAGAGTGTGTGTGTGTGTGTGTGTGTGTGTGTGTGTGTGTGTGTGTGTGTGTGTGATTTCGTTCAAGGTTCTTCATTAACATGCAAACTATAATTTCCATGCTTGCAGTGTTTCATAATGATCCACGCTTTGTATGGCTTAAAAATATATCCAAAAACACGATAACATTCACTTCGGATAAATTCGTTAGCGGCGGGTCGTCAGCGTTATGCATTTGGTCGCGTTTTCACGTCCTTTAAAACAAAAGAACTTGGTGTTATTTTTTTAAGAAAAGGAGAAAGTTCAAGGACACGAAAAATAAGAAACAAAAGAGTCTGCTGGCGCCGCTCCTGCAAAGAGAAAGACGAAGAAAAAAGAAAGGAAAACAAAGAAAGAAGGTAGAAAAGAAAATAAGGCAAAGAAGCAAAAGGGAAAATATAGAAAGAGAAAAGAAAGGAAGGAAGGAAGGAAGGAATAAGAAAAGAAATGGAATAAAGGGAGCAAGCAAGCAAGTAAGGAAAGAACGGAAGAACATACGAGATTCATTTTTATAACTAGTAATGAAGAAGGCGAAGGAACGGCAAAAAAAAAAAAAAATAAATAAATAAAAACAGAAATAATCGCTAAAAGGCTGCACCTCTTGAAAGACATTAGATTAAACCGAAAGAAAGAATCACATTTCGTGCCAAGTGTTATGAATATATTTAAGTATACCCAAAACAAGAGTGGAGGCCGTTTTCTTTAATTATCCAAGCTTGTGAATAGGCCAGTGTCCCTGCAAATAGTGTTTAGTAAAGGAATTAATACATGGAGTGTCCGTATTGACCAGTTACTGTTTAGTCTGTCAGTATTGTTTGCGTCGTTGAATATGCAACAGTACGGTTAAAAATAATAGAGAACATTAAGCGAGGGAATAAAGTCACGCTTCTTTCCTTACGCTATAAATGGCACCTATAAATCTCCATCTTTTGAATGACATCTTAAAAATTCTGAGCCTGAAAAAAGTTATATACATTGGCACCCGTAAACTGCATCAATAAATTAGAGCAATAAACTACATCCATAGATTTACTTGCATGAAAAAAAAGAATAGCAAAAAAAAATAAGAAGAAAAAATTTGAAAAGTAAAGAATAAAGAGAGTAACAAAAAGAATAACAAGGAAAATAGTAAAAAACAAAAATTATACACGATGAAAAAAAAATTACTGTGCTTTTCTTTTCTTTATTTTCTTCTTTTCTTTCCGCCATCAATTCAAATCAAGTCACAAAGAAGAGAAAAAAAATCACCCCCCCAAAAGAGCGTTCAGGATAACGTGACGGATAGGCTCCACCCACCCGTGCGGCCTCAGCCAATCACGAGCCTTCCTTCTCCCCGCGGCCACCAATTACTCGCGTGGGGAGGGTCAGGGCCACTCATTAGGGAACTAATGGCGTGGAGCGGGAGGATAAATGAGGAGGAGGTAGAAGTGGAGGAGGACGAGGAGAAGGAGAGGAGAGGAAAGGAGAGGAGGAGGAGGAGAAGAAAAGAGAGAAAGAAGAGGTTTTGAAGGAGGAAGATTTAATAAGTAAAAGAAGACAAAGAAAAAGGAGGAGGAGGAGGAGGAGGAGGAAGAGGAGGAGGAGGAGAAGGAGGAGGACGACGACGACGACGACGAAGAGGAGGAGGACGAGGACGTGGATGAGGACGAAGAGGAGGAGGAAGGAGAACGGAAGGAGAAAGAGGAGGAGGAAGCTTAATAAGGGAAATAATGAGGGAAGGCGTAGGTGGAATCTATATAAAGGAAAGGAAGAGGAGGAGGAGGAGAGGAGGAGGAGGAGGAGGAGGAGGAGTTCTTTCAGGCCATCGGTATTGAATTTTGGATCGACGAATATTAGCAAAAAAAAAAAAAAGTGAAAATGCTATGTAATGAATCTTGTTTTTGTGACCCTGGACACACACACACACATATACACACACACACACACACCAAACCACACCACACCACACCACACCACACACACTACTACCTTCTGATACTACTACTACTACTACTACTACTACTACTATTCAACATTAAGAAAGAAAAAACATCAGGTCACCCGCGCAACACCCACACATTTATATATCTTGGAAGTTTTTGGAGGGAAGGAAAGAAGGAAGAAAGAAAGAAGAGAAAGAAAGGAAGGAAAGAAGGAAAGATAAAGAAATTAAAGCATGGATGGAAGGAGACTTTTCACCGCTAACTCATTTATTTTCCCTGCCCAGAACATTACGTGCCCTCAACACACCCACCCATTCAATGTTTAGATAATTATAGAAAACGGCATTTACTCTTTTTCAGGGTGCACGTAAATATATTCATAACACTCCTGGCACGAAATCTGAACCTCTCTTTTAACTAAATCTAATCTCTCTTAACAGGATTTTCATTTTAGCGATTTTTTTTTTTTTTTGTGCCTTTCCACTTTTCCTTCGTCTGTCTTCTTTGCTGTGATAATATTGGATCTCGTATGGCTTATATTTTTTTCCTTTCTTCATCTCTAGGTTTTATTATTCCTTTTTTTCCATCTCTAATTCTTCTTTTTTCTCCCTTGCAATCTATTTTCTTTCCTGTCTTTCCTTCTATGTATCTTTTTTTGCATTCTTAACTTCCATCATTGCATCTTTTTCTTTCTCTCTCTCCCTCGCTATCTATCTATCTATCAGTGTGTGTGTGTGTGTGTGTGTGTGTGTGTGTGTGTGTGTGTGTGTGTGTGTGTGTGTGTATCGATGAGTTAACCTGCAGAAGACTAACCTCATTATCTTCGTTTATTCTCTCATTTACTCCCTTAATTGGCCCGTTCACTCACTCCCACTCTCCTTCAACCTTCTGCTTTTTCATTTCTTCATTTATTTATTTATTCTTCGTTTCATTCTTTCGTTTATTCGTTCGTTTGTTTCTTCTTTGTTTAGCCTGTTTTCTTACATCCGGTGTTTTCTTTCATTCATTCATTTATTTTCTAGTTCCTGTTTTCCTTCTTTCAATCTGTTATTATTTATTTACTTCTTTCCTTCCTTCCATTCATATATTCACGCTTCACTTACTCCATTCATTTTTCCTTTCAGCCTTTTTTCTTTCAGCCTATTAACCTATCTATATTCTTTCCTTTATTTACATGTATTAGTTCTCCCTCTCCAGTTTCCGACTTAAGAAACGCATAACAAAAACTAAACGTATTACAAAACATCTTCGTTCTCTCCAACACGTATATACAACCTCCATCAACGACTTTCTGGGCTGGTGTGGCAAGGCTTTTATTTCCTCTCTTAATTAAAATTCCGGGAAACCGAACCTAAAACAAAAGCATAACCTATTACTACACCTCTTCGTTCCTCGCCCAATATATGCATACAAGCTCCCTCCAACGTCTGTCCGGGCTAGTATGTCGAGTCCCTTATTAATATGTACTCGTTTTCCTTCATCTGTTTCATTCTTTAACTTAACAATGCAAGGAAACCGAACATATAACCAAAACTAACCCAATACTACACATTTTCGTCGACCAATATATGCATACAAGCTCCCTCCAACGTCTGTCCGGACTGGTGTGTTGAATCCTTTATCAGTATATCCTCGCTTTCCTTCATCTGTTTCGTTCTTCAACTTAACAATGCAAGGAAACCGAACGAATAACCAAAACTAACCAACTACTACACATTTTCCTTGCCTAACACATGCATACAAGCTTCCTCCAACGTCTGTCTGAGCTGGTGTGTTGAGTCTTTTATCAATATGTACTCGCTTTTCTTCATCTGTTTCCTCCTTTAACTTAACAATGCAAGGAAACCGAACATATAACCAAAACTACCCAACTACTACACATTTTCCTTGCCTAAAGGCCCTTCCACACTATACACCATGATGCGCGCAGTGTTGAATGGACGTGTTGAAAAACGAGGTTTTCAACACGATGCAGCGCAATGAACGCACTGATGGGCTATTGCCATTTCAATGCGACGCGCAGTGTTGCACCAACCATCGTAGTGGAAGTATGCGTGACCTTCGCTCCGATGGCTCAATCATCGGGTTCCGCGCTTGCTTCCGCCAAACCCTTCGAGTGAACGAGGAGCAATACATTATAATATTACATTATATAAGTTCTGACGCTTCTTTCTCAAGAGCTTTTTTTTTTGCAGCACACAAAGCTACTATAGTCCGTTTCATTCCATCTGTCCCCCAACAAAGCGGGAATTTTGATGGCTGTGTCACCTGCGTATTTCTTGTTAAAAATCAACAGTTAGATACACATTCAAGCTTATTTCTCAATAATATATTTGAATATTTATGTGTACAAAAAAGAACTCGGTCATTTGCATCGATAATCTAACAAACAAGCACACGAAAAGACAAACTTGTATCAAATAATATAGTCACATCATACTCGAACGATCTGTGGTTTTTCAAATTCATTGATTGATAACTCATTTCAGGTATACTAAAACACATCTGGCTCTGCAAACGCATGTAAAAGATATCTTAATAACTTACTGCATGTAAATAATGATCATTAAAATAACATGACCTATTAAAGAATATCTGCTGAATGCGATGCTAGGCTATTTAGAATATCAGGCTACCCATGCTGTTTACATGCAACACATTAAAATTCCTTATGTGTGTGTATAGAGAGAGAGAGAGAGAGAGAGAGAGAGAGAGAGAGAGAGAGAGAGAGAGAGAGACTTCCAGAGTCGGATGTCACTTTATGTACCTGAATGAGATGAAATATGGGTATCTAATCGGTGACTGGCGCGCGAGGATGAGTTGCGTTGTGATGCACTTCAGTCTGGACGCTAGTGTATTGTTTTCAACACCACTACTGCATCACATGGCTGCTACATGATGCATAGTGTGGACGGGGCTTAACACATGCACACAGTCTCCATTCAACGTCTGTCCGGGCTGGTGTGACAAGGCTAATGCAGTTCACACGAAGAGCAGCCGTAGCGGAAAGTGCCTCAGCGCAAAGAGTTCCAAAATGCGTAATGCAGTTTGGCGCAGGACACACGAAAAACACTGACGATACACTCACAACGTTACGCTCTAGGATGCCACTCTCGCTTGGTTCCTTGTTTGGTTGTGTGTTGCGTGTTGCTTGCTTTCGTATTTGCTTGCTTTGTTTGATACTCTTCGGGGAATTTCTATTTGGTAACGACATTTCGCGTTATCGAAGAGAATTTAGTTTAGTTGGTGTTCCGAAGGGTGTGTGAAGGAAAGAGTGTGGGAGAGAGAGAAGGGAAAGGAAACTGAAGCGTAGAGAGGAGAATAAAGAAGAAAAAAAGGGAAAGGAATTGAGGGGAAATGAAGGAAAATGATAAAGAAGAAAGGAAAGGAGAGGAGGGGAGATAATGAGGGGGATAGGCAGGAAAGGGAAAGGAAAGAAGGGAAGGGAAGGGAAGGATAGGAAAGAGAAGAAAAGGGAATGGTAGGGAAAGGAAGGGAAGGGAAAATAATAAGAGGAAAAGAAGGGAAAGGCGGGAAGAGTAGATCATGAAGAGGAGGGGAAGGGAAGATTATGAAGAGGGTAGAAAAGAAAGACGAAAAAAGAAAGGTAAAAAAGGAAGGGAAGAGAAGATGATGCAAAGGAAAGTAAATGAAGTGAAGAGAAGAAGATGATTACGAGGAACGAAAGGAATGGAGGAAAGAAAAGTTAATAAAGAGTAAAAAAAAGAAAAAAATAAGAAAACAATCATGCGAAGCAAAGAGAACAAGAAGCAAAGGAAGAGATAGGATGATAATAATTAAGAATGGAAGGAAACAGAGCCCAATAAGGATGATAGGAAAGGAAGGGAAGAAAATAACGCGGAAAATAAGGGAAGATGAGGTGACAAAGAGAAAAGGAAGGGAAGAGAAGGTAATGAAGTTGAAAATAAGGGAAGGAAGGCGAGAGAATGGGTAAGGTAGGAAATGAAGGAGAAAGAGAGATAGAGAGAAAGAGAAGGGGGGGGTGGGGGGAGGAGGGGGAAGGATGTCCAAGTGTTAATCTGTTTAGGAAGCAATCACAGGTGGACACACGGGAAATTAACGAGCAGGTAACGACGTGGACAGGTAAACAGGTGGTGGTGGTGGTGGTGGTGGTCATTGTATGGTAGTGATGGTGATGATAATGTTAAGTAGTGATGATGGTGGTGGTGGTGGTGATGGTGTTGTTTGTGATACTACTACTAATAAAAAGGAGAGTTAGAAGAGGTAGTGATGATTGTAGTGGTGATGGTGGTAATGATGGTGGTGGTAGAGAGAGAGAGAGAGAGAGAGAGAGAGAGAGAGAGAGAGAGAGAGAGAGAGAGAGAGAGAGAGAGAGAGAGAGAGACGAATAAGTAGAAAAAGAAAGATGATGAGTTAAGAAAGTGCAAAAGAAATGAGATGAAAAATATAAACAAAGGAAGACAAAATTAAATGGAAGAGAAAAGTGAGAGGCGAATGAGTGAAAGAAGAAAGATGATGATGGGAGTCGCGGAAGAAGAAAAGAAATGGAGAGAGAGAGAGAGAGAGAGAGAGAGAGAGAGAGAGAGAGAGAGAGAGAGAGAGAGAGAGAGAGAGAGAGAGAGAGAGAGAGAGAGAGCAAAATCAAAACCAAGTCTCATATTTTGCCATTTCGTAGTAAAAAAAAAAAATTACACAAAATATGAAACAAAGAGCAATTACGACGCGTCAACAAATTATGGGAAACATTTACCGCGAATATTTTTTTAACATGAAACAAAAAAACTACAAAATAAACGAAAAAAAAATGTGAGAAAGTTTGAAATATAAAAACAAAATAAAAAGTGCACGAAATTAATGGATAGTCAACAAAATTAATCATAACTGCATTATATTAGAGAGAGAGAGAGAGAGAGAGAGAGAGAGAGAGAGACAAAAAATGAGAAAACGAAAGATAAAATAAAAAAAAGAAAAATTGCATAGATGAGAACTGATCAGAGAGAGAGAGACAGACAGACAGACAGACAGACAGGTAAAAAAATGAGAAAACGAAAGATAAAATAAAGAAAAAGAAAAATTGCATAGATGAGAACTGGTCAGAGAGAGAGAGAGAGAGAGAGAGAAAGCGGTGTTGACTCTCTCCCAACGCCATGAAAGGGGAGGAGGTTGCCGCCTTTCGAGGGTGTCACTGAGGCTGTTCACGAGTGTTTGTTCTCTCTCTCTCTCTCTCTCTCTCGCTCTCGCTCTATCTACTTTAGAGTCTTGATCAACAAAAGAATGATTCATGGATTCTTTCACATCTCTCTCTCTCTCTCTCTCTCTCTCTCTCTCTCTCTCTCTCTCCACCCTTTCCTACGTCTCCTCCACTCCTTCTTTCCCTCCCCCTCCTTTCCCTATATCCCTCCCTTACCTTTCTTTCCCTTCCTTTCCTCTACTCATTCGATACTTCCCTCCCTCTCTCCCTCCCTCTCTCTTGCTGATCTTTTCCTCTCCCTCTTCCTCCCTCCCAACCCCTTTCTAACTCTCTTATCTCTCCTTCTTGTACCCATCCTTCCCTCCCTCATTCACTCACTTTCTTCTCTTCCTGCTGACCTTCCCTCCGTTTCCTCTTCCTCCTTACCTCCCTCCCTCCTTCCCTCTCCCTCTCCCTCTCTCCCTCCTTGATCCCTTACATTCTCTTTTTGGAAACTTTTTACGCAGGAACTAAAGTCTTTATTCAATTCCTCGCCTGATTTTTCTTCTCTTTCTCCTCGCCTCGTGTTGTCTCTGTCTTCTCTGTTTGTCTTCCTTTCCTCCTCTGTTGTTTGTTGGTCTTTTTGTTGTTTTGGTTTTGTTTAGGTTATTGTTTTTTTCCGTGTTTATTGCTGTTGTTCTCTCTCTCTCTCTCTCTCTCTCTCTCTCTCTCTCTCTCTCTCTCTCTCTCTCTCTCTCTCTCTCCCCTTCTGTAAATCCCAGTTCCTCCCATTTTACATACACACACACACACACACACACACACACACACACACACACACACACACACACGTGGCCAAAGGTGACTCGAGATTCGCTGATTGAACACGAAAAGGTAGAGAGAGAGAGAGAGAGAGAGAGAGAGAGAGAGAGAGAGAGAGAGTCGTCGTCGTCTCTCTCTCTCTCTCTCTCTCTCTCTCTCTCTCTCTCTCTCAGGTGTAACGATTAAATGATTTACGTGAAGATTAATACATGAGAGAGAGAGAGAGAGAGAGAGAGAGAGAGAGGTTTTTGTTCCTTTTATGTGCGTTGAGGTCACTTTAGTGTGTGTTTGTTTGTGTGTACGTGTGTGTGTGTGTGTGTGTGTGTGTGTGTGTGTGTGTGTGTGTGTGTGTGTGTGTGTGTGTGTGTGTGTGTGTGTGTGTGTGTGTGTGTGTGTGTGTGTGTGTGTGAGGAAGTGAAAGAGACAGACAGACGGGCAAACACACACACACACACACACACACACACACACACACACACACACACACACACACACACACACACCAGACACACACATAAACCATTTTCTTCTTCTCTCCCTCTCTCCCTCCCTTTCCTCTCCTTCCCTCCCTCCTCCTTCCCTTCATCCCTCCCTCTCCCCTTCTTCCAGCACTTACACCAAACTTTCCTCCTCTTCCTCCCTTCTTCCTCCTCCAACACAAACAGAACACCATTTTCTCCTCCTTCTCTTCATTCTTCTCTTCTTCCTCCTTCCACGCACATAAAATTCCCTCCATTCCTATTTTTTCACTTTTTTTCCTCTTCTCGTTTCTCTCTTTTTCTTCTCTTTCTTACATTCACTCATACTACACTCCTTCTTTACTTCCTCTTTTCTTTTCTTTTTATCTTCATTCATTATCTGCTTTTTTTCCTCTCCTTTTTCTCCTCCTGTTTCTTTTCTTCATCCAAACTGCTCTTCATTTTCCCATTCCTTGTTTTTCTTCTTTTATCCTCTTCCTCCTTATCACACACACACACACACACACACACACACACACACACACACACACACACACACACAATCATTTCCTTTCCTTTTCCTCTTTCTCTTCTTCTTTCTCCTCTTTCATTACTCACAGATCGCTTAAAATACTCTCTCTCTCTCTCTCTCTCTCTCTCTCTCTCTCTCTCTCTCTCTCTCTCTCTCTCTCTCTCTCAAACACAAACTCTCCTCCTCCTTCTACTCACTCTCCTCCTCACTCTCCTCCCTCTCCTCCTCACTCTCCTCCCCCTCCTCCTCCTCCTCCTCCTCCTCTTCCTCTTCCTCAGCTCCTCTTGGTACTCTTCCCTTTAACCAGTTCTTCCCTTCACAGTACACTCCTACCTTCGTTCCCTCTTCCTTACCTTAATCCCCCTCCTCCTACCCATTCCTCCCTTCTTTCTCTTACCCTGTACATCAACCTCTTGTCTTCCCTTTCCCTCCCTTTCTTCTGCTTTTATTTTCCCTTAATTCTCTCTCCTTATCCTTTTTTTCTCTCTCCTATATTTTATTTCCTTTTCCTTCATTCTCTTCCCTTGCTTTTCCTTCCCTTGTCTTATGCTTCCAACTTTTCCTCTATTACCTTTTCTTTGTACCTATCACAATCTTCGCCATTTTTATTTTATCTGTTCCTCCCTCTTTCTTTCCCTTTCCTTCTCTTCTCTTCTCTTTTTTTCTTCTTTCATCGCTTTTTTTCGTCTCCTTTCCCTTTCCTTTCTTTCGCTTCTCTTTTTCCTCGTTCTGTCTCTTCCCTTCCCTTCCCTTCTCCTCTCAGCCCTTACCTTCCCCCTCCCTTCTCTTCCCTTTCGTTCTTTTCACTTCCCTTCCCTTCCCTCCCCTCCCCTCCCCTTCCCTCCCCTTCTCCCTTCATCTTCCATTTCCTAATTACTCGCAATCACACGACGTACTGTATTCAATTCCCTTGCTAACACACACACACACACACACACACACACAGACACACCCCTACGCACTTAATACTAAATTTGGTCCATATTTCAGAGAGAAGAGAAGAGGTCGAGAGAGGAAGTGACGTGGTAAGTACTGACTCGTGTTTTTTTATTTCAAGTTCTTTATTTACGTCATTTATTAGTATTTATTTTCATTTATCACCAACACAAAAAAATAATCGCAACTTCTAAAGCGTTTTCCGCCTTCGTTGACTTCCATTTTCTTTTGTTTCGTATTTACATTTTCCATTTCTACTTTTTTAAATTTTTTGTTTTGTCTTTATTTATTTATGTTTATCTCTTCCCTTCTCTCCTCCTTTATTTTTTTTTCCATTTTCTTCCTTTCTCTTTCCTTTCCTTCTCTTCTTCTCTCATCTCTTCTCCCTGTGTCCTTTCCCTTTCTGTCAATTTCTGTTTCTCTCCATCTTAATATCTTTTTTATCTCTATTTCTTTATATTAATTTATTTTTATCTATTTATCTATCAATTTGTTTCTATCTGATCTCTATCAAGTTATGTTCCTATCTCTCTTTATCAATTTCTATATCTATTCTTATTTATTTTTTACGTTTTATTAGTTCGTGTTCTCTCAATTCTTGCGTATTAAAAACTTGTGCTCAAAGAAGATAGAAGGAGAAAAAGAAAAGGAGAAAGAGAAGAAGAGGAAGGGTAATCATAACTGGAGAGAGGAGGAGGAGGAGGAGGAGGAGGAGGAGGAGGAGGGAGAAAAAGAAAAAATGAGAAAATCAACGGAAGCAGAAAAAAATAAACAGAATGAAAGCGACGAATGCATTTTTTTTGTTTGTTTTTTTACTTGTTTGTTTTCCTGGTGTATATTTTTTTCTTTCTAGCTTTTCTTTTTTTTTCGTTGTTCTTTTTCCCTTCGTTCCTTTTTTTCTTCTCTGTTATGCCCCGATTTTCTCATTTCTTTCCCCTTTCCTTCCAATTTCTTTGTTTTATCACGTCATTCGCTCGCTCTTTACTGCCTCACATGCGGAAGGAGGAGAAAGAAAAGAAGAAGGGAGAGGAGGGAGAGAGGAGGAAGAAAGAGAAGGATAGAGAGTGAGAATGAGGAGAAGGGAGAGGAGGGAGAGGAGGAAGAAAGAGAAGGATAGAACTTGTCAGAAGGAAGGAAAGGAGGAAGAGGAGGAGGAAGAAGAAAACGAAGAAAAGAAGAAAAAAAGAAAAACGAGGAGGAAAAGAAAAGGAAGATTTGGAAAGGGAAAGGAGAAGAAGAAGAAGAAGAAAAAAGAGAAAGGGGAAAGAAGGAGGAGAAAGATGAAGGGGAAAGGAGGAGGAGGAAGAAAAAAATGGGTGAAGGAGATGGAGGAGGAGAAGGAGGAGAAGGAGAAGGAGGAGGAGGAGGAGGAGGAGGAGGAGGAGGAGGAAGCACATCGGAAGAGAAACAGAAGGATGTGAAGACGTACATGACCAATGAAATAAATAATAAAAGAAAATGGGATGGAGCTCGTGTGTGTGTGTGTGTGTGTGTGTGTGTGTGTGTGTGCGTGTCGGAGTCATGTATGCGTGTCATTTGTTTTTCCATCATGCATTTGAAAGCAAGAATACACACGCACATGAAACACACACACACACACACACACACACACACACACACACACACACACACACACACACACATGTTCAGCCGTGACAAGTAGGAATGACAAGTAAAAAAAAAAGAAAATTAATACAATACCATTTTTTTTCTCCTTTTTTTTTTTCTCTAAAACTTGACGTTGCATTTGAGTGACTGACAGACGCCCAAACTGGTTTTTTTTATTATTATTTTACTCTTTTTCTTTTTTTATTAGAGAGAGAGAGAGAGAGAGAGAGAGAGAGAGAGAGAGAGAGAGAGAGAGAGAGAGAGAGAGAGAGAGAGAGAGAGAGAGAGAGAGAGAGAGAGAGAGAGAGAGAGAGAGAGAGAGAGAGAGAGAGAGAGAGAGAGAAAATTACTTTGTTATAATCCTAAGTGCATTTTAAGAGTGTTCTCGAATATATTCTTTATATCAGTTCTTATTTCTACTGGTATTATTTTTTATATTTACTTTCTTTTTCTTATTATTATTATTATCTTCTCATTCTTTCTTATTCTCTTCTCATTCTTTCTTATTCTCTTCTTTCTACTGTCTTTCGTTATAATTATTGTTTTTGTTGCTATTATTACGTTTTATTTTCATTATCATTACTATTCTTTTCATTATAATTCTTTTGTTTCTGGTAATTACTCAGTTTCTTCCCTTATTCTGTTCCTTCTGTCACATTCTTTAGTCTCTTCCTCCTCCTCTTTCTCGTCCTTACCTCTCATTTCTTCCTCCTCAATATCCTCCTCCTCCTCATCATCATTTTTCTCATTTTCTCTTTAATTTCCTCTTCTTAGTATATATTTTTTCCTTCATTCGTCATCATCATCATTTGTTTTAGTCCTGCAATCTTAAGAGGAACAATACTATTACCCGCATTATTTTTTTCTTTAATGTTTTTCGTGTTCTGCTTTGTCCGCCTCTTAGTCTTTCGCCCCTCACAGCACCTCCACGTTCCTTTACCTGCTCTTCACGTTCCTTTACCTGCACTCCACTTGAAACACTTGAAACACTTTAATATGCTTAAATACATAATTGAAAAGTTTTGTATTAATTATTTACATAAGCATCCCATAGGAAGCAAAGCTTTTGGGGAAAAACAGGATTTTTATACAGCGTAACGTGTACCGTTAAACGAGTAAATACTCCTCAACCAACCCAGTGCCTAGTGCTTAGGCACGTATGTACGAAGGAGTTATAGTAGATAAATACATCTACACATAAAGATAGGTGTTATCAATCATTTTCACCTGAAAAAAAGATGATATTAATAATAATAACAATAATAATAATAATAATAATAATAATAATAATAATAATAATAATAATGTCCTTTTATTATTATTATTTATTATTATTCCTTTACCCGCACTCCACGTTCCTTTACCCGTACTCCACGTTCCTTTACCCGCACTCCACGTTCCTTTACCCGCACTCCACGTTCCTTTACCCGCACTCCACGTTCCTTTACCCGCACTCCCAATAGCTCAACTTATTACCTACTCTCACAACACCTTCAACCCCCATCACCTATTCTCCCAACACCTCCTGTCGTCTACTAAACTCCACTCCCAACACCTTCGCCCCCCATCACCTGCACTCCCAACACCTTCGCCCCCCATCACCTGCACTCCCAAGACCTTCGCCCCCCATCACCTGCACTCCCAAGACCTTCGCCCCCCATCACCTGCACTCCCAAGACCTTCGCCCCCCATCACCTGCACTCCCAACACCTTCGCCCCCCATCACCTGCACTCCCAACACCTTCGCCCCCCATCACCTGCACTCCCAACACCTTCGCCCCCCATCACCTGCACTCCCAAGACCTTCGCCCCCCATCACCTGCACTCCCAAGACCTTCGCCCCCCATCACCTGCACTCCCAACACCTTCGCCCCCCCTCACCGGCCCGCCCAACTCCTTCCTTCCCCCATCACCTGCACTCCCAACACCTTCGCCCCCATCACCTGCACTCCCAACACCTTCTGCCCCCATCACCTGCACTCCCAAGACCTTCGCCCCCATCACCTGCACTCCCAAGACCTTCCCCCATCACCTGCACTCCCAAGACCTTCGCCCCCCATCACCTGCACTCCCAACACCTTCGCCCCCCATCACCTGCACTCCCAACACCTTCGCCCCCCATCACCTGCACTCCCAAGACCTTCGCCCCCCATCACCTGCACTCCCAACACCTTCGCGCCCCATCACCTGCACTCCCAAGACCTTCGCCCCCCATCACCTGCACTCCCAAGACCTTCGCCCCCCATCACCTGCACTCCCAAGACCTTCGCCCCCCATCACCTGCACTCCCAACACCTTCGCCCCCCATCACCTGCACTCCCAACACCTTCGCCCCCCATCACCTGCACTCCCAACACCTTCGCCCCTCCTTACCTGCACTCTCGACACCTGTTCCTCATTACTCATTTACCCTTCAACCCTTTTTTGCAATGGTAATAACACCCTAACCCAGTGTTTATCTATCCTCTATGCATTTGCCCTTTTTTTATTTACTCCCACTTACTCCTTTTTACTTTAACATTCCAATTACACTATTAGGTCTTTATTTCCCCTTTTTACTCAAATAAACACCTCTTTTATATACCCTTGAAACTCTCCGTCTCATACGTACTTTTATCATGCTTCCGACCCTTTGATAACCTCTCTTCGGGCGGGCGTTTAACTGATGAGGAGTAAAAACGGGTCGGTGTGTGTTGAGGGCACCTGAGACGCCGCGGGGGACGTGTGTGTTTTACCTGGCCCGCCGTGAACACCTGCGACCCTCATTTGGCCACTCCTTTGATGGGGCGTGATTAGCTCAGGTGAGAGGGAGGAAGCGAGGGAGAGGGAGGGTGAGAGTGAGAGAGAGAAAGGAAGAAAGAAAGAAGGAGAGAGAGAGAGAGAGAGAACAAAAGAGAAAAATGTGAAGAAAACGAAGAATATTGCATAGATGATAAATGAGAGAGAGAGAGAGAGAGAGAGAGAGAGAGAACAAAAGAGAAAAATGTGAAGAAAACGAAGAATATTGCATAGATGATAAATGAGAGAGAGAGAGAGAGAGAGAAAAGAAAGAAAATGCATAACTAGACAAAGAGAGAGAGAAAACAAAAGAAAACTTTAAAGAAATACAAGAAAATACAATAAAATAAATGAAAAATGGACAAAGAGAGATAAAGACAGGGAACGAAAGGAAAATATGAAGAGAAGGAAGAAAGTGAATGGAAGATAAATTACTAAAGAAGAGAGAGAGAGAGAGAGAGACCAAAAGGTAGCCAGGAAGAAAATATAAAGAAGAAATTTGCATAGATGATAAATGGACAGAGAGAGAGAGAGAGAGAGAGAGAGAGAGAGAGAGAGAGAGAGAGAGAGAGAGAGAGAGAGAGAGAGAGAGAGAGAGAGAGAGAGAGAGAGAGAGACTCGTATGGAAAAATCAACATGCATAAATGATTGATGGTTGAAGACAGACAGACAGACAGATAGACAGACAGACAGTTCGAGAGATTAACAGAAAACAAAACAAAAATATACACGTGATAGATAGGTGAAGGGGATCGAGAGAGAGAGAGAGAGAGAGAGAGAGAGAGAGAGAGAGAGAGAGAGAGAGAGAGAGAGTATTGACCTATTTTTTCTCCTGTCTTCTGTACCATGCAAGCCTTCCTACACACACACACACACACACACACACACACACACACACACACACACACACACACACACACACACACACACACGAAATAACACTACGATAATAAGGAGAAAATTACTGAAAAATAGATGTAATGGCAAGTTAATAGGCGCGTAACTCTCCTTTTTATCTCTTTACGAGTAGTAGTAGTAGTAGTAGTAGTAGTAGTAGTAGTAGTAGTTGTAGTGGTTGTTGTTGTTGTTGTTTTTGTTGTTGTTGTTGTTGTTGTTGTTGTTGTTCACTTTCCCTATTTTCGTCTTAACTTTTTTTTTCTCCCTCGCTTGATGAAAGACAACGAGGAATTTTTATCACCGCAAAAAATCAAATTGCTCCACCACCACCACCACCACCACCACCACCACCACCACCAAGCCAACTCCACTGATCCGTCACCACCACCGTAACCACGAAACGGTCACCACCACAATACCATGTCATCACCACCAACACCACCACTTCTACTACTACTGCTACTACTACTACTGCTACTATTACTACTACTGCTACTATTACTACTACTGCTACTACTACACTATCATCACCATTATCACCACTATTAACATCACCACCTCTACCCTCGCTACCACTACCATAGTCACCACCATCATATTCACCACCATCATCACCATCACCACCACTACCATCATTACCACTCCCACAGCTACTTCTTTCCTCACCACCTTCACTACCACCACCACCATCATCACCATCATCACCACAACGTTTTTAGTCATTACCAAACAAACATTTCAATACCATCTTCACCACCACTGTAAGAATCATCACCCACATTTTTTTATATCATCATTTTTTGCCAATCCATTCATCACCATTCTCATCACCATTTGAACCTTTGAGATCAACACAATTGCTATCTATTTATCAATCACATTATTATTTTTTTTTTTTTGCATCTTAATTTTGCTTCACGATTAAGAAAGATACATATGCAGGAATCACACTTTTAACCTCCTCTTCCTCCTCCTCCTCCTCCTCCTCTATGACTGACAACTCAAACACATAAATTTTGAAGGTTTGAATAATGCTTGTTTATTATTTGGTCATTTTTTTCCACTCTTTGCTAATACGGGGAATACCTTTGTGACACCTGAATTTTGTTATTTTCTGTCTGATAAATTAGCCAGACTAACGAAGGTAAATTTAGAGCAATCACGTACTAATCACGTAGTCATTTTTTACTGCAGTTAGCTTGGTACTTTTTTTTACTCTTCATATATGTGTGTGTGTGTGTGTGTGTGTGTGTGTGTGTGTGTGTGTGTGTGTGTTCTATATTAGGTAGATTAACGAAGGCAAATGTTAAGCAATGTTTCATCTTTAAACTATTTTGTATTTTTTTGTATATTTTTGTTAATTCGATTTTTTTTTTTTGGCATTTTTTCCGCTCGTCCCCCTCAATCATTCACCTCATCACCTCTTGTTGTTTTTTAGTTAGTCAATCCAGTGAAGACAAATGTACTGCAATTTCTCATCTATAACTTTTTCTTGTATTAAGTTTATTTTACCCATTTTTATATTTGTGACATTCCTACTTTTTCTCTCACGTCTATATTTTTTTTTTGCATTCGGTTTATTGTAATTACTTTTTTTATATTTGTTTACTTTTTTCCTACTTTCTTTCACATCATTACCTTTTTTTTTACATATATCAGGATTATTTGAGTTTTTTTTATTCGGTTTATTTTACTTTTTTTTTTTACTAGTTTACTTTTTTCTACTTTTTCTCTCACATCAGTAACTTAATTTTTGTATTCGATTTATTTTACTTAGTTTTATCTGTTTGCTTTTTCCTACTTTTTCTCTCACATCTATAGCTTTTTTTTTTGTATTCGATTTATTTTACTTAGTTTTATCTGTTTACTTTTTCCTATTTTTTCTCTCACATCTATAACTTTTTTTTTTTGTATTCGATTTATTTTACTTAGTTTTATCTGTTTACTTTTTCCTACTTTTTCTCACTCATTTACACTTGCTAGAAATAAATAGCTTTGTCACCTTGTTTTTTTTTCTTTTGTTTAGATCTGACTCATTATCATCACCACCGTCACCACCACCTCCACCACCACCAACAACAACTACACCAACACCACCAACACCAGCACACCACCACACCGCAAATGTTTCTCTGATTCACTAGAAGCTCACCACACACCACAACACCAGTCATTTACCACACAACACCACCACTGTCAGAATCACCACCTCCATCACCACGCATCACCACCACCACCACCACCACCACTCGGCAGCTGTTAGAATCCTCACCACAACCAAACTTAACACCACTGTCTGAATCACCACATTTATACGCTGCTCACCACCACCACCACCACCACCGAAACTATCAACGCCACAACAATCACCACAAGAAAAGTAATGTTGCTCAAGTCACTGCACTTACATTTCTGACCCTACTATTTTTATCTACTACTACTACTACTACTACTACTTCAAATTATAACCAACACACTCATAACACGACCAATACTAGAACCTCCTCAGTCACACCACCACCACCACCACCATCACCACCACCACCACCACAATAACTATAATATCATCTCCACCACCACGGCGTTACTAAGACACAGACAGAGATCGACACATAACACATAACACACTAGAACAAATGTATTCCTGTATTCCTGACCTCATAACCTAACCTCACGTAACCCATCATTGCCCATAACGTATTCATGTCTATAACGTAACCTTGCGATAACGTATTCCAGGCCATAGCGTTCTCTTGCCTGCCATAAGGTGTCCACGCATATCGTATCTCTGTTGTAACATATCACTGCTAGCAACGTATTTTTCCCTCACTAATCTAACTTCACAACCTGTATTTGCTCTATCGTAACCTTGCCTATAACGTAACCTTCCTATAACGTAACCTTGCCTATAACGTAACCTTGCTGTAACGTATTTTTGCCTCCCTAACCTAACCTCACAAGCAGGTCTTAAGCGTCGCCTGAGAGCAACCCCGCGCCAGTAACCAAGAATTTTGACCCCAGTATAGGAACATCTTTTGGGGGGTGTTCGGAAGGTGAATTTAGAGCAATCGCGTTCAAATCATATATTCTTTTTGGGTTTAGATCGGTTTTTAGTACTTTTTCTTACTCATTCACTCATTCACTGACTCATTCATCTCCTCACACTTGTTTTTTTTCTCGAATTAGATTAAGAAAGTAAAATTGTGGTAATCTCACATTTTTTAAACTTTTTTTTTGTATTTTAAGTTCCATCGATTTTTTGGTACTTATTTTACTTATCATACTCACTTCTAGAATTCTTATCACTGCATCGTACCCTCATAGCCACTTCAAAGTCATTATAATACCGTAGTCTGTCCATAATCCTGCTCTCTTTGCCCCACGTAACCATGAGCTAAGAGTTGAAGCGAGACAACGAAGAAATTAGGAAAAAAATGGTAGAAACACGGAAACAACTTCGCGTGTTTGTTCTCTTAACCTCGTGACAACCAGAACACAAAAAAATGATGGACAGTAACACACACACACACACACACACACACACACACACACACACACACATATGACCTCTCTGTTGGCCACTCTTCTATGCTGTTTTTTTTTTTTTTTAAGGGCAGTGATTAGCGGGCTTTTTTTTCCTTTCAATTATTTTTTCACCCTCTGAGCTGCTTCCTTTACTCTAACACACGCACACACACACACACACGCACACGCACACGCACACACGCACACACACACACGCACACGTACCTTGCCCAGGGCGGCGAGGGGCCCGGGGGTCCGATTAAGGGCCCTCATGGCGCCTCCTGAAGTCCCGTTGAGGTCTCTTGGGCGGCGGCGGCGGCGGTGCTGGTGGAGTCGGTGGCGGCGGCGGCGGCGGAGGTGGTGGTGGTGGTGGAGGTGGTGGCGGCCGTGGCGGCGTGCGAGCGAGGACTGAGCGTGGCTGAGGCTCCGGCCCGCCATCACGTCCCTTATATAGCCTGCCTCTCCCCCCCCCTCCTCCTCCTCCTCCTCCTCGTCTTCCTCCTCCTCCTCTTTCTCCTCCCTTGTCCCTTGTCTCAAACCCCCTTATTTCTCTGTCCTCTTCTTCTTCCTCCTCTTTTCCTTTCTACTCCATGCTCCTCTTTCTCCCCCTGCTCCTTTTCCTCCTTTTCTTTTCCCTACTTTATCTACAGTGACCCCCGCTTCTGTGTCCTCTCTTTGTCACATTTATCTCCTCCTCCTCCTCCTCCTCCACCTCTCAGCATCCTCCTCGTTTTGCTCCTCCCCTCTCTTCTTTCTCTTGCTCCTTTTTCCCTTCCTCCTTTTCTTACTCTACCTCTTCCTCCTCCTCCTCCTCTGTACTACACTCTTTTGGTTGCCACTCTCTACCTGTCCGTCTGTTATCAGTTCCACGCGTGACATGACCTCCCCAACTCCATTTCTTACTCATAAACGTCACTTGAATATCTTCCGCCTCTATCCGTTCCCTAATCCATGGCGAGTCTGTGGATCCATATAAACAGTCGGTCAGTTGCTAGTAAACGCATCATTCACGTGTAGGTTGTGCCCGTACGCCCGTAATACATGAAGTGCTTCGAAATACCCGGTTTGCCAAGATGATTAGAACTGAACTTTATATAGCCGAAGAGCACTGACAGTATAGCGATGTTCAAGACCACATAGTACATTTTCACTGCATATATACTTAGCTGTCCCCCAAACAACTATCGACCAGTCTTCCTTGGTCTGTATTGCCATCTCCCTATGACAAACTTTTATGGTTCTGTCTAGTAATGATTTTGTTTTTTTTACAATATCCCGAATGTCTTCCCGCGCCTGTATATTCCACCTTCATATGACTAACTTTTTTTTTTTTGATGAGGGGAGTATCAGTCAAATTATCACTAGGCTCATGAAACTACCTACAACAACTCCCACAAAAGACTCACCAAATGTGGGTCTGTAGGCCCCGATATGGTTGTGAATACAGGTCTCTGATACGCGTTCACGGTGCAGAAGCCTTATCAAAACTATCACTAGGCTCAGGAGACTACCCAAGAAAGTATCCACACACAACCTCTACAAAACCCTTATCAAACGTGGGTGTGTGGGTGTGCGCCGATATAGTTGAGGATATGGAGCTCTGACATTCGCATTCATTGTACAGAAGCCTTGTCAAACTATCACTAGGCTCAGGAAACTACCCAAGGAAGTACCCACAACAGTCTCTACGAAAGCCTTACCAAATATGGGTGTGTGTGTTGGCCCCGATATGGTTGAAATTATGGAGCTCTGACATTCGCATTCATTATACAGAAGCCTTGTCAAACTATCACTTTTTTTCTTTTTTTCTTTATTACAGCAGAGGAAACCGCTCAAGGGCCAAAAATATTAAACAATAATGAGAGAAAAAAAGCCCGCTACTCACTCCTCCCACAAAAGAGTCAAGAGGAGTGGCCGAAAGATAGGTCAATTTCGGGAGGAGAGGTGTCCTGATACCCTCCTCTTGGTTCATAAAACAACCCAAGGAAATACCCACAACAACCTCTACGAAACCCTTATCATATGTGAGTCTGTAAGCCTCGAAATGTTTGAAAATATGGACCGTAATCATGTTTTTTTAGTCTTCAATGAATTTTAACTTCCCACCCACGTTTGGCAGCATCTGGAAGCCGTAGACAGAACCAAACCCACTCCGGAAGATTGAATTGAGCTAAAGTAATAATGTAAGGAAATAACGTTAAGTAGTTTTTCTTTCCGACACTCGGCTCCGTAACGTTCAGATCAATCCTTACGAGTCATTATAGCCATTAACGAAGATTACGGTGAAGACGAAGAATGATGGATATGAGCACTACTGAGTTCAGAAGATTACTCAGCGTGAATGGTTTACACAACTCGGCACCTTTTTTTCCACTGCCT
>NC_066527.1:2934813-2967313 GCF_024679095.1 Eriocheir sinensis | reverse complement strand
GTTGCTTAACGTCCCTGCCATTCGTTATACACGCTGTAGAAGTTGAGTTGTGAAAAGATTGAACACTTGCTTAACGTCACTGCTATTCGATATGCTGCAGAAAAGTTGTAAGATGGTTGAATAGTTGCTTAACGTCCCTGCCATTCGTTATACACGTTGTAGAAGTTGAGTTGTGAAAAGATTGAACACTTGCTTAACGTTCCTGCTTGCCGCTACATACGCTACAGAGGGCGAGAAATTGTGAAATGGTTAAATATTTGCTTAACGTCCCTGCTCTTCGTTACACACCTGCGCACATGACGATAAGGAAGGAAAAGGTTTAATACTTCCTTAACTCTTACCACTCATATGGAGGAGCAGCGCCAGCGGACATTTAGTTTCCTATTTTCTATTGCCCTTGTGGTCCCCCGTTTCCTGTAAAATATGGCTGAAACTGCTAAACGTATTGGTATTTATATAGACTAAACATTCATATTCGACCTACGATATTTACTGAGCGTGCTGTCTTCTGGTCTGTTGCACTGCGGGCCACGTGACAGCCGTATGGGGGTGTGGAGAGGAGCGTAAATACTCCCCATTCTCTATTATTCTCCGCCTGCTCTCTCTATGGTACTGCAGCTGACGTCATTTTCTGTGTGTGGGAAAAGCTGGTATATTCTGTTGATCTTGAATACTCCCTCACTGCCCCGAGCCGCGACGTCAAGCAAGCTATGGGCGTGGTGTTGAGGCTGTACATAGTGACCCCTCCCAAGCAACTGAACACAGAGGGCATTATTAAACATTTTGAGGCTTACGCACACAGATTCGACAAGGCTTTTTTAGAGGTTGTTGTATTTCCATGGGTAGTTTTATGAGCCCTGGGTTAGTTTGATAAGACTTCAACACCATGAACGTGGAAAACACTCACTAAAACTCGACTAATCTCCTCTGTGGCCTTGATAAATAGTTGATATGAGGGCTGCAAGCGTCTCAGTATACGGGCTTAAACCTCAATAATACACCGAGAGGAATGGTTAGAGGAATCACCGAAGAAAGGCATGGTTAGAGGAATAACCGAAGAGAGGATTGGTCAGAGGAATCACCGAAGAAAGGCATGGTTAGAGGAATCACCGAAGAAAAGATTGGTCAGAGGAATCACCGAAGAAAGGCATGGTTAGAGAATGGCCACGCTTGTATACCTCTCTGCTGGCTGGTCGTGAAATGCAGCCTGACAACCATAAAGGAGGGCTCGAAGGGGAAGGTAAGCTATTCTCGTGTGTTGTGTCGGGCGCACTAGAGCAACAGGCGAGAGGAGAGGTCGAGGAGGGGAGACAGGAGCATGGAACCTCTCTCAGTGTTATGAAATACGGCCACAGGATAGGGGGTGGAGGGAGGCTGGGTCGAGTGGGAGGTGAGCTTTTTCCCGTTAGCTGTGTTCAGTGTCTAAAGAAAATTATAAATAGGCTGAACTACTCTCATTGGTAACAGTGAAATACTAAGAGAGTACGCACAGCCTCCTCAAGGCAAGAGAGGTTCGAGATGGGGGTGAGCCTTCCCTCCCATAGCTCTGTTACACTAAACGCCAGAAAACATTAGCTTGAACGTGTCTAAAGGAAAGGGACTGAACCCCACCTCCCCGCATCTCTCTCCCACACACCTGTCTGCGTACCTGTCCCCCACACCTGTCTGCGTACCTGTCCCCCACACCTGTCTGCATACCTGTCCCCCACACCTCTCTCCCACACACCTGTCTACGTACCTGTCACTCATCTGTCTGCGTACCTGTCCCTCATCTCTCCCATACACCTGTCTACGTACCTGTCCCTCATCTGTCTGCGTACCTGTCCCTCATCTCTCTCCCACACACCTGTCTGCGTACCTGTCCCCCACACCTCTCCCACACACCTGTCTATGTACCTGTCACTCATCTGTCTGCGTACCTGTCCCTCATCTCTCTCCCACACACCTGTCTACGTACCTGTCCCTCATCTGTCTGCGTACCTGTCCCTCATCTCTCCCACACACCTGTCTACGTACCTGTCACTCATCTGTCTGCGTACCTGTCCCTCATCTCTCTCCCACACACCTGTCTGCGTACCTGTCCCCCACACCTCTCTCCCACACACCTGTCTACGTACCTGTCCCTCATCTGTCTGCGTACCTGTCCCTCACATCTCTCTCCCACACACCTGTCTCCGTACCTGTCCTCCACACCTCTTTCCTCACACCCCGCGTATAGACATTTTTTGTAGTTTATGTTCCAGTAACATGTACCAAAGAAAACGAAATCCCTCGCTATCAATCGTTCCCTCGGCATGGCAGCTGTTCCGGTGATTAGCTTGTTACGCCGCACCCACGTAATTGTGCCGCCACGACGCAGACCTTTCCTTGACGTTTTACTTTCATCTCTCTCATAGGCGGCTGTTTGATAAGGTTTAGAAATGGACAACCACAGAGGGATGGAGGTTCGAAGTGGGAATGAGCCATCCGTTCTATAGCTCTGTTGCATTAAACGCCAGACCGCAGCAGCTTCGAGGCGTTAAAAGGAAGAAACAGAACCTGATATCCTTACTGTTATGCGGTTATTAAAAAAGCTTAAAACACAATCAACTATAGAGAGAAGGAGGTTCGAAGTGGGAGTGAGCCATCCGTCCTATAGCCCTGTTGCACTAAACGTCAGGAAAACAGCAACTTGGAGGCATTAAAGGAAAGAAATGGAACCTGATATCCTTATAGTTATGCCGTTATTAAAAACGATCAAAACACAAATAACTATAGAGAGAGGGAGGTTCTAAGTGGGAGTGAGCCATCCGTTCTATAGCTCTGTATCTCCACCTTCCTATTACTTGAACACTTTTAAAAGGCGACTTTGAAGACACCTCTCCAACCGTTTCTGAATAATCTTTTTTGGAATTCTCGATCACGTTTCCCTTTGGAGACTATAATAGTAGTTTTGTGGGGGAGGGGGTCGTTGTTGAGAATTCCAAAAAAGATTATTCAGAAACGGTTGGAGAGATGGCTTCATACTCGCCTTTTAAAAGTGTTCAAGTCATAGGAAGGTGGAGATACAGACGAAGGAAGACATGCGGGTATATTAGAAAAGAAAACACAACTTGACAAAACCATATAGAGTAAAGTTTAAGTCATAGGAAGGTGGAACTACAGACGAAGGAAGACATTTGGGTAACATTAAAAGAAAAAAAATCATCACTAGACAGAACCATAGAGAGTTTAAGTCATAGGTAGGTGGAAATACAGACGAAGGAAGACATTCAGGTAACATTAGAAGAAAAAACATCACTAGACAGAATCATATAAAGTTTAAGTCGTAGGTAGGTGGAAATACAGACGAAGGAAGACATTTGGGTAATTTTAATAGAAAAAAAAAACCACTAGACAGAATCATATAAAGTTTAATTCATAAGTAGGTGGAAATACAGACGAAGGAAGACATGCGGGCAAATTAGAGAAGGAAACATTACTAGACAAAACCATATAAAGTTCAAGTCATAGGAAGGTGGAAATACAGACGAAGGAAGGCATTCGGTTAACATTAGAAGAAAAATCATCACTAGACAGAATCATATAAAGTTTAAGTCATAAAGAGGTGGAAATACAGACGAAGGAAGACATGTGGGTAAATTAGAGAAGAAAGCACTAATAGACAAAACCATATAAAGTAAAGTTTAAGTCATAGGAAGGTGGAAATATAGACGAAGGATTGCATTCAGGTTAAGGGAGACATTCCGTTAACATTAGAAGAAAAAAAACACTACGAGACAGAACCATATAAAGTTCAAGTCATAGGAAGGTGGAAAATACAGACCAAGGAAGACTAATTCAGAGTTTACCGGTGCAGGGGTGAAAGAGTGGAAGGTCAGGCTCGTCGAAGTCTTAACAATTCATGGAAAGAAAGAAGCGCTAAGGGAATTCCCATGTTCGTATAATGATAAAAAAATAACTTACCGATGTGCTCTTTACGTATGCCAAATAAGGGCATCTCAGTTATTCTTTTGTGCTTCTTTTATTTTCGTTAAGTTTTCAAGAGGAAAGAGTTCAACGATGAGAGAATTTCCATGTTTGTGTACTCTAAAAATTAAGTTTCCCGGTCAGTGCTCAGGATATCGCTTTACTTTTGTACATTTGCAAGAAAAAAAAAGTAAGACAAAAAATCACGTTAGTTTTGTATGTCTCGAATATTGGTGGCGAAAGAGATGTGAAGATAGAAATTAAATAAGATAATGAAACACACACAAAAAAATAGTTGATACAAAAATAATACTGTAAGATGCCAGTAAAAAATGAGTGCAAGATAGTTATAAAAAGTGGTAATGGAAGATAGATATAAAAAGTGGTAGTGGAAGATTGATATAAAAAGTGGTAGTGGAAGATAGTTATAAAAAGTGGTAATGGAAGATAGATATAAAAAGTGGTAGTGGAAGATTGATATAAAAAGTGGTAGTGGAAGATAGATATAAAAAGTGGTAGTGCAAGATAGATATAAAAAGTGGTAGTTGAAAATTTATATAAAAAGTGGTAGTGGAAGATTGATATAAAAAGTGGTAGTGGAAGATTGATATAAAAAGTGGTAGTGGAAGACTGTTATAAAAAGTGGTAGTGGAAGATTGATATAAAAAGTGGTAGTGGAAGATTGATATAAAAAGTGGTAGTGGAAGATAGACATAAAAAGTGGTAGTTGAAAATTGATATAAAAAGTGGTAGTGGAAGATTGATATAAAAAGTGGTAGTGGAAGACTGTTATAAAAAGTGGTAGTGGAAGATTGATATAAAAAGTGGTAGTGGAAGATTGATATAAAAAGTGGTAGTTGAAAATTGATATAAAAAGTGGTAGTGGAAGATTGATATAAAAAGTGGTAGTGGAAGATTGATATAAAAAGTGGTAGTGGAAGATAGATATAAAAAGTGGTAGTGGAAGATTGATATAAAAAGTGGTAGTGGAAGATTGATATAAAAAGTGGTAGTGGAAGATTGATATAAAAAGTGGTAGTGGAAGACTGATATAAAAAGTGGTAGTGGAAGACTGATATAAAAAGTGGTAGTGGAAGATTGATATAAAAAGTGGTTGTGGAAGACTGATTGAAAAAGTGGTAGTGGAAGATTGATATAAAAAGTGGTAGTGGAAGATTGATATAAAAAGTGGTAGTGGAAGACTGATATAAAAAGTGGTAGTGGAAGACTGATATAAAAAGTGGTAGTGGAAGACTGTTATAAAAAGTGGTAGTGGAAGATTGATATAAAAAGTGGTAGTGGAAGATTGATATAAAAAGTGGTAGTGGAAGATTGATATAAAAAGTGGTAGTGGAAGATTGATATAAAAAGTGGTAGTGGAAGATTGATATAAAAAGTGTTAGTGGAAGATTGATATAAAAAGTGGTAGTGGAAGATTGATATAAAAAGTGGTAGTGGAAGATTGATATAAAAAGTGGTAGTGGAAGATTGATATAAAAAGTGGTAGTGGAAGATTGATATAAAAAGTGGTAGTGGAAGATTGATATAAAAAGTGGTTGTGGAAGACTGATATAAAAAGTGGTAGTGGAAGATTGATATAAAAAGTGGTAGTGGAAGATTGATATAAAAAGTGGTAGTGGAAGATTGATATAAAAAGTGTTAGTGGAAGACTGATATAAAAAGTGTTAGTGGAAGATAGATATAAAAAGTGGTAGTGGAAGATTTGTATAAAAAGTGGTTGTGGAAGATTGATATAAAAAGTGGTAGTGGAAGATTTGTATAAAAAGTGGTTGTGGAAGATTGATATATAAAGTGAGTGCAAGATCTCAGCCACCCATCCCGAAGTGCAATACATAAATACAAAATGATAGAGTAAGATACAAATGAAAAGTAAAATTCAACATAGAAGAACAATGATAGTGCACGATAAAACTATAAACGGAAAAAAAGTACAAGATAGAAATAAAAAGTGACAGTAAGAAGGGAGATAAAAATTGATGGTGTAAAATACGAAAAGAATGTGACAGAGTTAGTTAATGGCACATAATGTTGATAATGACATACACCCACATTAAGAGAGAGAGAGAGAGAGAGAGAGAGAGAGAGAGAGAGAGAGAGAGAGAGAGAGAGAGAGAGAGAGAGAGAGAGAGAGAGAGAATACATACACAGTACCGTCTCGTGATATGACTGAAAAAATTCTTTGATAATCCATGGAAGTAGAATCTGTGTGTGTGTGTGTGTGTGTGTGTGTGTGTGTGTGTGTGTGTGTGTGTGTGTGCGTGCGTGCGTGACTACCCCCTCCCCCCCTCCTCCCATCATCTCACACTTGCTCTCCCATTAGCACCTGAATATTTAAAGGGACAACACGTCACTCTATCCGCCTCGCTCCTTGCTGTCAATACTCCTTCACGCTCTGTAAGGCGGAATATATTGACAAGATTGTTTGATGTGTGGTAAGTTGGGTTTTAGTGAATTTTTAGTTAATTTAGTGGAGGTGGAATGAACTAGATTGTTTTGTACACGAGTAGAATTGCCTGATTATTGTGGTGTGTGGATTTCAATAATATAGTTCTTTTTTTATAATCCTTCACGTGAGCTTGGGGCGGCGAGAGAGAGTCTGGTGCAACGGTGCCAGATTGTCGTACTCAGCCGATTATATTTCCCGACTTCCTACCCCCAAACTGTCTTCTGGGCTCCATTAACGAAACTAATTTATAGTGATCGTTAAAAGAGTTAGATCCCGATGTTTCTTGGCAATAGTTAGGCGTCAGAAACAGGTAAATACTATGCTCTGAGTACGACAATCTGGCAGCGGTGGTCTGGTGTGTGTTTAAGTGGGTTTTTAGTGGATTTAAGTAAGTTTAAGTGTAATGAACTGGATTGTTTTGTACACGAGTAGAATTGCCTGATTTTTTTTGGTGTGAATATTTCAGTAATATAGTTCTTTTTTTACTCCTTCACGTGAGCTTGGGGCGGCGGAGAGAGAGTCTGGTGTGTGTTTAAGTGGGTTTTTAGTGGATTTAAGTAAGTTTAAGTGTAATGAATTGGATTGTTTTGTACACGAGTAGAATTGCCTGACTTTTTTGGTGTGTGGATTTCAGTAATATACATCTTTTTTTACTCCTTCACGCTTGGATCGGCGAAAAGAGAGTGTCTGGTGTGTGTTTAAGTGGGTTTTTAGTATATTTAAGTAGGTTTAAGTGTAATGAACTGGATTTTTGTGAAGATTTTCCTTTTTACTATCACTATTTATTTCTGTCTTGTACTTTCCATTTTTATTTTCATCATGCGCTATCATTGTTTTCTGTTTTGCACTTTTACTTTTCATTTGTATCTTATTACTTGATTTTGTGCGTGGAATTCAGTAGCTTAGTTCATTTAGGTTGATTTTATCGATTTATGTGGATTTTTTTAGATGATTTCAGTGTATGTTTTCACAGCAAGGGAGGCAGCTCAAAGGCGCCGCAGAAGAGACGTCAAATAAGGAAGAGGAGTTTTTTTTTTTACGGGAAAGGAAGCAACTCAAGGGCATGAAAAAAGTGTAGAGGGCTAAAAAAAAAAAAAAAAAGCCCGCTGAAACACTACTCCTTAAAAGATAAAAGTAAAGAGTGTCCAAAAGAGAGGTCAATTTCAGTGTATATTTTCAGAGCAAGGGAGGCAGATCAAAGGCGCCGCTCCGGTAAAAGAGACGAGAATGAGACCAGAAGAGATGTCAAATAACGAAGGGGAGGTGTTTTTTTTTACAGGAAAGGAAGCAACTCAAGGGCAAGGGCATGAAAAAAGTGTAGAGAGAGAAGAAAAAAAAGCCCGCTGAAACGCTGCTCCTAAAAAGATAAAAGTAGAAAGTGGCCAAAATAGAGGTCAATTTCGGTGTCTTGATATTCTCCATTTGAAAGAGTTCGGGTGGAAATAAGTGTTTTTAAAGATTTATAAGCGATTTTTTTGTTAATTTGAGTGTTTTATTGATATTTTGTTGCTCTTAAGTGATTATAAGTGTAGTATGAATCATCTTTTGTTGTTTTAAGTGATTTTAAGGAGGACATAAGTAAACTTTAGTAAACATATATGAACGTTGTAACATATAAGTGAACGCAAAGGGATTCAAGTGTAATTAATGGAAGTAAGTGAATATGAATAGCTTTCCCTTTATGGCGCTCTTCCCTTTCAACCTTAAAAGTACCGGGGAAAAAAATACATTACTGAATAAACAGAAAGGAGAAGGGGGCAAAAAAAATAGTGGGTTCTGGTGGTTTCTGGCAATACTTCAAGTGGATCAAAGAAAACGGAACTCTCAAACGGAGATGAAGGGGGGACCGAGGAGGAGGAGGAGGAGGATAGGGAAGGAGGAGTAGCAGGAGGCTCTGATGAAGGGATAGGGAGTAGGGAGGGAAGGGGAGAGAGAGAGAGAGAGAGAGAGAGAGAGAGAGAGAGAGAGAGAGAGAGAGAGAGAGAGAGAGAGAGAGAGAGCGGGGGTGATCCTTTTTATACCCACTGTCTTGGGTTAATCATTGTGTTTGTTGACGCAAAGAGAAAGGAAGTGTGAAGAGAAGAGAAGAGAGGAGGAGGAGGAGGAGGAGGAGGAGGAGGAGGAGGAGGAGGAGGAAAAGCGAAAGTAGAAATGGAAGAGGAATAAAATAAGAAAGTGAACAGAAAAAGGAAAGATTTATCATATGTTTTAATATCTCTCTCTCTCTCTCTCTCTCTCTCTCTCTCTCTCTCTCTCTCTCTCTCTCTCTCTCTCTCTCTCTCTCTCTCTCTCTCTCTCTCTCTCTCTCCTCGTTTTGCTAATCGTGGGACAGACAGACTGAGGCGCCACACACACACACACACACACACACACACACACACACACACACACACACACACACACACACACACACACACACACACACACACACACGAGGAACATCCAGGCTATTGATGGCTCTTCTTTTTCTCCTCCTCCTCCTCCTCCTCCTCCTCCTCCTCCTCCTCCTCCTCCTCCTCCGGCGCCGTCCTCCTGAGGGCAGACTCATTCTTTAAATGCAGTTCTCGCGGCTTTTGTGAGATGCAGGCGCCGGAAGGGAGGGAAGGAAGGAGGGAAGAGGAAAGGAAGAGAGAAGGAGGGGAGGAAGAGAGGAAATTAGTAAGAAATGGACGTAGCAGCGAGGGGAAGAGAGAGTAGAGGGATGAAAGGAAGGAGGAAAGTGGAAAGGAAGGAGAGGAGGAGAGAAGGAGAGGAGGCAGAAAAAGAGAGGGAGAAAGGAAGGAGGGAAGGAAAGACGAAGAAAGGAAGAAGTGGGGGATAGAAGAGAAGCAGAAAGAGGAGAAGAAGGAGGAAAGATGGAATAGGAGAGAAGAAATGAAGGATGGAAGGAAGAAGAGAATAAGACGTGACTGGGAGGTTGGAAGTAAGGAAGGAAAGAGGGATAGAGAAGAAAATGCAGGGAGGAAAGAATGAAGGAAAGAGAGAAGAAAGGAGAGTGAATGAGGGAAGGTCAAGGAGGGAGGCCGGAAGGTATGAGTAAAGAAAGGAAAGGAAGAGAGAGAAGAGAAAGTCGGGAGGAATGAGAGGAGAGAGAGGAAGGAAGAATAAAAAAGGAAGGGAAGGAGGAAGGAAGCTTAAGATCAGCTGATTCAGACTTAACGTTTTTGGTTGTCAGGATTTTAGTTTAATTGAGACGAAGAGAGAGAGAGAGAGAGAGAGAGAGAGAGAGAGAGAGAGAGAGAGAGAGAGAGAGAGAGAGAGAGAGAGAGAGAGAGAGAGAGAGAGAGAGAGAGAGATGCAAACAAGTAAGCAAAAAGATAAAGAGACAGACAGACAAACACATGAATTGAAATTGAACATGAACTTGACAACAAACTCAACAGACAAAAAAATTCTATTACGCTAAACAAAACAACTATTAACAGAAAACAAACAAACAAACAAACAAATTCACAAACCTGTCAGAAAATAATAAAACAAAAAACAAGCAAATATAAAACAAGTAAATACCGATAGGCATGGAACGTAAAAAAGCAACAAAAAAAAAGCAAGTAAAATAACAACAAAAAAAGTAAGACGGCTTGAATGAATGAATGAAAGGACAGAGGGAGGAGGCAGGAGGCAGGACAGGGGAGGAGGATAAAGGCAGGAGGAGGAGAGGGAGGAGGAGGAGGAGGGGAGGAGGAGGAGGAGGAGGAGGGAGGAAGGGAAGGGGGGGTTAAGGGGAAGGCAGGGACGAATGGAAGGGAGGAGGAGGAGGAGTGGAGGAAAGGAAGGGAATGAGAGGAAGGGGAGGAAGAGACTGCAAAGAGGGAAAGAAGGAAGGAGAGGAAGGGAAAGACGAAACGAAGGAAGGGAGTGGAGGAAAGAAGGGAATGGAGGGAGGGAGGAGAGGAAGAAATGGAATGAAGGAGTGGAAGGAAATAGAGGGAGTGCAGGGAGGGTAGGCAGTTCATGAAGGGCAGGAGAAGAGTTGAGGAAGGGAGAGCAGGGAGTACAAGGGGAGGAAGGGCAGGGAGAGGAATGGGGGGCAGTGCGTGGGTTGACTACATGTTTGAGGCTTGAATGAGACGAGACTGGCTGAAGGCTTGGCGTCAGTGGTGCGGCTGCTGCAGGCTGGAGGCGGGCGGGCAGGAGAGGGGAAGGGAGGAAGGAAGAAGGAAAGATGGAATAGGAGAGGAGAAGAAATGAAGGATAGAAGGAAAAAGAGAATAAGACGTGACTAGAAGGTTGGAAGGAAGGAAGGAAAGAGGGATAGAGAAGAAAATGCAGGAAGGAAAAAAAGATGGAAAGAGAGAATGAAGGAGAGTGAATAAGGGAAGGGTAAGGAGGGAGGCCGGGAGGTGTGACTAAAGAAAGGAAAGGAAGAGAGAGAAGAGAAAGATGGGATGAATGAGAGGAGAGAGAGGAGATCAAGGAGGGTAGGAAAGGAGAGGAGGAAGGGAAGGAGATAAAGCAAGGTAGGACGATAGTGAGGTAGGAAAGGTGGGAGGGAAGGAAAGGAGAGAGGGAGGAAGTAGAGGAGGAAGGGATGAAGGAAAGAAGGGAGGTAGAAGAGGAAGACAGTAAAGGAGGGGGGTGGGGAGGAAGTAGAGGAGGAAGGGATGAGGGAAAGAAGGAAGGCATAAGAGGAAGACAGTAAGAATATGGAAAAAGGAAATGGATGTAGAGAGAAAAATGAAAACTTAGAAAACCGAAGAATTGAGCAAGAGGAAAACAGATAAGATTAGAGCGAAATAAAAGAGAAAGAGAGAGATAAAAGGAAAACATGAAGAGAGGAAGGAACGAGCGAGAGATAGAAAGGACGGTAATGAGAGAAAAATGAAAGGAGAGGAGAGAAACATAGAAGTGAGGAAATTACGAAGAAGGAGGAAATGAGAGAAGGGAAGGAAGGAAATGAGGAAAGAAAGGATTGAGGAGAGAGAGAGAGAGAGAGAGAGAGAGAGAGAGAGAGAGAGAGAGAGAGAGAGAGAGAGAGAGAGAGAGAGAGAGAGAGAGAGAGAGAGAGAGAGAGAGAGAGAGAGAGAGAGAGAGACCTAATGGAGAGAGGAAAGAGATGGAAGCCAGAATATTAAGAAAGAGGAGACAAGAGGGAACGGTGGTGGTGGAGGTGGAGGTGGTGGTGGTGGTGGTGGAGGTGGTGGTGGTGGAGGTGGGGGTGGTGGGGGTGGTGTGGGTGGTGGTGGAGGTAGTGGTGGTGGAGATGGTGGAGGTGGAGGTGGTGGTGGAGGTGGAGGTGGAGGGAGGTGGTGGTGGTGGTGGTGGGGGGGTGGTGGGGGGGAGATTCAATCATGTTCTAGTTCTGTGTGTGTGTGTGTGTGTGTGTGTGTGTGTGTGTGTGTGTGTGTGTGTGTGTGTGTGTGTGTGTGTGTGTGTGTGTAAGCAAAGCAGAGGAGGTCAAGGATGGTGCTGATAGTGCTGATAGTAGTTGTGGTGATGGTGGTGGTGGTGAGTGGCGCATCACCACACACACACACATACACACACACACACACACACAGACACACACACACACACACACAGTGACCTTCAGCATCTCACTTTTTGAAGAGAATCACGTTTTTAAGACATAAGAAAGTCGTAATCTCTCTCTCTCTCATTCTTTTATTATTTTTGTTATTATTAGAAAAAGAAAGAAATCAACGCGCGCACACACACACACACACACACACACACAAACACAAGCCCAGACAGAAACAAACAAACACACACACTCGTTTTTTCAAGTCCTACTAAATTCACACACACACACACACACACACACACACACACACACACACACACACACACACACACACACACACACACACACACACACACACACACACACACACACACACACACACACACACACACACACACACACACACACACACACACCATTTTTCCCGACACCAATTCAATCATTCATTAAGTCACCCCATAAAAAAGGATTCCATATTTTCTCACCCACCACAGGCTCAAGGGTCAATGGATCGGAGATGAGCACTGAGGCCACGCGCACCTATAGCGTATGCCCCGAACTTTACATAGCGTTGAGCATCTTAACTGTAGGTTTCTCAATGCCTCTCTCCCATCTGTGTATTGAAGGACTAGGAAAGATTATGTATTGGTCGAGAATGGAAGAAAGGAAGGGAGGGGAAGTTCAGGAGAAAGAAAGGGAAGGGAGTGTAGGGAGGAGAGGAAGGGAACGAATGGAAGGAAAGGAAGGGAGGAAGGGGAATAGCAGGGGAAGAAGGGAAGGAAGGAAGGGGAGGAGAATGGAAGTGCAGGAGAGGAAGGGGAGAGAGTATAGTTAGAGTAGGAAGGGAAGGAAGGAAGGAAGGAGAGCAGAGGAAAAATGGAGGTAAGAGAGGAAAGAAACGAAGGAAGAGAAGGGAAGGAGAGAAGAAAGGGAATGCATTGAGGGAAGGAAGGGAAGAAGGTAGAGCAGTTGAGGAATGGAATGATGGGAGAAGAGGAGAGAAGGAAGGGGGTAGGAAAGAAGGAAGGGGGAGGATATGGTGGCAGGCTAAAGGGGCAAATTTTCCGTGGATCTTCAGTCAAACCACGATTCCCGCTGGCGTGGTTCTCATATTTCCGTGGTGTTCTGACGTGTCCACGATCTTCCAAAACTACGGTAGATTTCACTGAAGGACGACGGTATTACTCACCATCATCATCAGCAGCAGCAATAACTAGAAACAAGTGAGAACCACGCTAGCAGAAATCGTGGTTTGACTGAAGATCCATGGAAAATTTGCCCAGTGTGATAGCCCCTTAAGGTAGATGTGTGTATTGGCTGACGAGGGAAGGGAGTGAAAGCCTGTGTGCTGTGCCTGGCTGGTGACTGGTCTTGTTGTGGTATATTTGGTCTTATTATTCTCTGTGGTAGTTGCGTTGACCTTGTGGTTTTATTTTAAGGGAGAGAGAGAGAGAGAGAGAGAGAGAGAGAGAGAGAGAGAGAGAGAGAGAGAGAGAGAGAGAGAGAGAGAGAGAGAGAGAGAGAGAGAGAGAGAGAGAGAGAGAGAGAGAGAGAGGTGGGGGGGTGGGGCTGTTGTGATCCTTTTTATAACCACTTTCTTGGGTTAATCATTGTGTTTGTTGAGGCAAAGAGAAAGGAAGTGTGAAGAGAGAGAGAGAGAGAGAGAGAGAGAGAGAGAGAGAGAGAGAGAGAGAGAGAGAGAGAGAGAGAGAGAGAGAGAGAGAGAGAGAGAGAGAGAGAGAGAGAGAGAGAGAGAGAGAGACGGACAAACAGAAAAGACAGATATTTGGACAAGCAGACAGACAGACAGACAGACAGATAGACAGACAGCACATGACATTAGTTCAGAGTATCTATTCAGTAATTAAAGACAAAGAAAGAAAAGAAAAAGAAGGAAAGGAACAGAATGGAAGAAAATCATTAATGCTCACATCTCGCATCACCTATATTGCGTCACACACACACACACACGCACGCACACGCACATGCTCCTCATTATCTTCACTTCCTCATCTCTCTTCACTTCTCTTTCCCTTATATATATATTTTTTACTGGTCTCCTTCACTAGTTCCGTCTGCTTTATTTAACCCCCAATTCTCAGTCGCTTGGGAGGAGTTACTACGTACAGCCTCAGTAAGCCGCCCCTTGCCTGGCGTCGCGGCTTGGGCCAGTGCATACATGAGAGTGTTTAGCATGACCCGCAGCGCCTCGCCTCGCCAAGTTCTTTCACCGCCCTCTCGCTTATGGAAGGTTGCCCATTCATGACACACTCCCTCTCCCTCTTTCTACTACTACTTCTACTACTACTACGACTACTACTACTACTACTACTACTTCGACTACTACTGCTGCTGCTGCTACTACTTCATGCTTTTTTTTCTTCTGTCTACTCCACATTCATGCTACTTTCCTCCACCTCCTCCTCCTCCTCCTCTTTCTTCTTCTTCTTCTTCTCCTCCTCCTCCTCCTCCTAATTCATAGCCGTTATCCCTCCAGAAGCGCGTTCAAAGTCTAGTTAGTTCGCTGTCGCCACTAGTCTGCTGTCACCGCTAAGGACCAAAGGATAGGAGAGGAACACCGAGAAGAAGAAGAAGAAGAAGAAGAAGAAGAAGAAGAAGAAGAAGAAGAAGAAGAAGAAGAGAGGGAGGGAGAATAGGAAGAGAAGGAAAAAAATGCACGAATAAAAAGAATAAGAAAAGAATAAACAATAGAGGAAGAAAGGAAATAAGAAAACGAAAAAGGAAGGAGAAACAGATGAAGAAGTCGTCGAACCAAAGAAGAAGAACAAGAAGAACTAGACCCACAAGAAGAAGATTAAGACCCACTAGAAGAAGAAGAAGAAAAAAACAAGAAGAAGAAAGAGGAATAGCCTGCTCTTATCTTTTCATACATAGGATGGGCGTGGGAGACATTTCGCGGGGGAGAAAAGGAGACTGTCAATAATACGTCGCCGTGAGTTATGAGGGAAGAGCGTATCGAGTCTCCACGCCGAGGCCTCACAAACAAGGAATACGGAACAAGACGGACGACTAAACGGATAAACAAATGGAAATCGGAAGGCAGGCGGACTTAGAAGCGGATAAAATAACGGACTGGTGGATCCTGATGCCGCAAACGTAAGAAGATCGACAGCATTGAAAGAGGACCCGATGATGTTTGTGACCGAAGAAGAGGAGGAGAAAGAGGAGGAAGATACCCGGATGAATACAGAGGATAAGAAAATAAGAAGAATCAGTAGAAGAAGAGGGAAATAAGAGACAAAGAAAGAAGGAAAAACAGGTAAAGAAGTAGTGGAACAGAAGAGGAAGAAGAGAGAGAGAAAAAAAGAAGAGGAATAGGAGGAAAATAAAATAGCTGTTGAGGGAATATATTATGAAGTAGAAGAAAAAAGGAAATGAATGAATAAGGGGAAGTGTGAATTGTGACAGTGAAAAATTAGAAAAGGAATAGGAGGAGAAAAGAATAGCTAGATGGAGAGAAAATGAATGGTGAAGAGAGCGTTTGGGGTTTGAAAAGGGATAAAAAAAATGAGAAGAAATACCGAGAAGTGACAAAGAAGAGAGAAAGAGAACGTTTGGGTTTTGAAAAGGGATAAAAAAATGAGAAGAAATACCGAGAAGTGACAAGGAAGAGAGAAAGAGAACGTTTGGGTTTTGAAAAGGGATAAAAAAAATGAGAAGAAATACCGAGAAGTGACAAAGAAGAGAGAAAGAGAACATTAGGGTTTTGAAAAGGAATAATAAAGTGAAGAAATACGGGAAATAAAAAAAAAGAGATAATGAATGATGAAAGATGAATGAATGACGAAACGACGAAAGAATGAATGACAGAAATAAATGAATGACGAAACGACGAAAGAATGAATGACAGAAATAAATGAATGACGAAACGACGAAAGAATGAATGACGGAAATAAATGAATGACGAAAAAAATTAAACGAAATACACAAAATGAAAAAGGAATGAATGAAGGAATGAAGGAGTGGTTTGGGCGTGACAGAAGCCCCCGACACCTGCCAATCCGAACCTTACCTGCCAATTTAAACTCACCTGTCAGTCACACCTCACCTGTCACCGCCGCCTTATCACCGAGCCAAGCTAACCTGTGCATTTCTACGCGTGGAAGCAGCGCCCTCGAAACTACAACCAGTTAGAAGGGAAAGTATGGTTGATGGTGAGACATTATTCACACAAGCAATTAGAGAGAGAAAATTTGGGATGGGATTAAGGGTGAGTTGTGATAGCAAGAAAGAATGGAAAGAAAAGAAAACGAAACTGCGTGAAAATGTGGGAAAGGAGGAAGAATGATTTAGTATCAGTATTAGTATTAGTATTAGAGACAAGACAGGTAGAGAGGGAGGAAGGCGGACACTATACATTGCCTCCAAACACCTGAGTCGCCGAGAAAAAGAAAATGAAAGTAAAAGAAATGAGGGAGAAGGAGACCGAGGGAGAGGTGATGACGGTGAAGCAAAAAGATCAAGAAACAGAGCGAAGGACCTGGTTTGCCATCCACTCGGGCAGGTAGAGAGGGACGCCCAGGAAGACCAGGTGCACGGGTGTGGCTGTGAGTCCGAATCCACACTCTAGAACCAGATGGTCGTTGGCTAGCAAGCTCATCCACTCTCTGACAGGTCTTATATTTCGTCTCTTTTGGCCGCTCATTACTTCTGTCTCGGCAGGAACAGCGATTAGCGGGCTTTTTTTTTTTTACACTTTTTTTTGTTGCCCTTGAGCTGTGTCTTTAGCTGTAAAAAAAAACAATTTGGGGAGCCGGTTTAGTCGCCGACAGTCCTACCACGCAACAGTAAGAGAGTAAAATAATAGAGGAATGGAAAGAAAAAGCAAGATTGAGAGACTGGAAATTAGGGGGGGGGGGGGGGGGAGGCGTGAATTGTGACGGTGAGAAATAAGACGGGAAGGAAATTAAGCAATATTCCGAGAGACTGGAAACTGAGGGTGAGAGGAAGCATGAATTGTGACGGTGAGAAATAAGAACGTGAAGAAAATTAAGCAGTATTCCGAGATACTGGAAATTGAGGGTGAGAGGAAGCGTGAATTGTGACACTGAAAAATAAGAACGAGAAGGAAATTAAGCAATATTCCGAGAGACTGGAAACTGAGGGTGAGAGGAAGCGTGAATTGTGACGGTGAGAAATAAGAACGTGAAGAAAATTAAGCAATATTCAGTTAGTCAAGTTAAGGGTAATTTCTAAATCCCTGAAGAAAAGGTTACTGTCCCCGCTACTGCCTCAGATAGTTAAGGTAATTCCCCTCACGGTTATTATCCTCAAGTTAGGGTAATTTCTTCAACCCACCTCGTTAAATAAGGTTACCATCCTGCACTACGCTGTTAGGGTAATTCCGTCTACCTCTACACCGGAGCAGTTTAGGGAAATTCTTGTTAACTTTCATTACTAAATTTCTTAAGACATCCGTTCCTTCCCATGTCTTTTAAACATGTTATAATAGTAGAAGAAGAAGAAGAAAAGAAGAAGAAGAAGAAAAGAAGAAGAAGAAGGAGGGAAAGGTGATATTACTCTCTCTCTCTCTCTATCTATCTATCTATCTATCTATCTCTCTATCTATTATCATCTATCATTATTATTATTATCATTATTATCACGTTACAAGATACCTCACCTCGACTCTCTTAGAACACTAGGAAGGGAGAATCAACGAAGGACAAAGAGGATAGGAGAGAACATAATAAAACAATTGCAGTAAGTAGCATAAGGGAACGGACACTCTTCCTCCCTCGCCTCTCCCATTTATCGTCATCAAGAAGAAATGTGGAAGTACCGGGCATTTGTAGGCATTGAATTAGGCGTGTAGTGTGTCTTTCTTCTCTTTTCCTTTTCCCACGTTCTTTATTGTTATGTTCTTTATTCCACGTATATTTATATTTCTCGGTTTTTTTTTTTCTAATTTATTTTGAGTATTTCGTCTGATTTTCCTTATCCCTTCCCTTTTCTTTCCTTCTCTTACCTTCGTATATTTTTTTTCCTTTCTTGCCGTTTTCTGTATTTGTTTGCTCCTTCCACTCCTTTTCCTTCCTTTCCCTTCACTTTCCTTCATTTCCCTTTCCTTTCCTTTCCTTCCCTTCCGTTTTCTTTTTATTCCTTCCTTTCCCTTTTCTTCTCTTCCCCCTCGGCTCCCTTCTTTTACCTTCCCTTCCCTTCCCTTCCCTTTTTCTCCCTTCCCTTCCCTTCCCTTCCCTTCCCTTCCCTTCCCTTTTTCTCCCTTCCCTTCCCTTCCCTTCCCCTCAATACATATAAGGAAAGCATTCGGGTGACCAGTTTATGGCTTGTTCATCTTTATATTCTGTCACACACACACACACACACACACACACACACACACACACACACACATACATCCACCCTTGCTATTGATGGGTTTTTTCTCTTCTTGTTATTTTTATTGTTTATCCTGTTCTTGCTTCTTCTTTTTCTGTTCTTCTTCTTCCTATTTGTACTACTTCTACTACTACTACTACTACTACTACTACTACTACTACTACTACTACTACCTCTACTCGCCCTCGTTGTAATAATAATAATAATAATAATAATAATAATAATAATAATAATAATAATAATAATAAAATAATAATAATAACAAAAACAATAATAATAATAATGATAATAATAATAGTAATAACAAATAATGAACGGAAATCCATTAAACACCAACGATAATTACTGAGACACTTAACCCAATTTTTCCTCCTCCTCCTCCTCCTCCTCCTCCTCCTCCCCCTCCTCCTCCTCTTCATCTTCCTCCACCTAGTGAGCGTCCCTGGCCTCAATCTTGAGGTAGGAGAAACACTAAGTGGTTGCGATCACCACATAATCCACTTTAACGTCAGTGCTTAACACACCCTCATCGATAATCCAACTTTAAGACCCGATTACCGAAAGGCTAACCAACCTATCCCGCGAACTGCTACCCCCTGGTCCCTGGGACTATAGCAACGTCAACCTCAACGTCAGGACAATCGTTGACACGTGGAACGTCTTCACGGACATGCTCCTGGAGGTAGAGACGACGGCAGTTCCTATGAAATTCAGACGAGTGAACGGCGCCATGGACCCGCCGTGGATGACCACAAAGATCAAAAGGCCAATAAACGTAAAAAAAGTGAATTTTAATTTGACAAAAGGAAATGACACGGCCGAAACCGCGTACAGTACTAAAATAGCCTCAGAGCTCTTCACGCTGGAAAAGAGACGCTTACGAAGGGATATGATTCAGGTCTTCACGTACCTAAAGAAATTCAGTAACCTTGACCACTCTAAGCTCAAGAACTAAAAACAACGGTCTACCCATTCAAGCGAAGCAATGCAATACAGACATTTGTAGGAGTTTCTTCCCTAACCGAGTCATACGCCTACGGAACAAGCTCCCTGCTGAAGTAGTAAATGCAGAAACCATCATCTTCCAAAATCGCATCGACCGTTACTTCGTGACAACAGAAGTCCTTTGAACTGCTCTGCGGGCACCAAATGACTGTCAGGCAGATCACGGCTCTAGAGCAGGCAACCTCGTAATGAGCCGACAGGCTTTATGTTGCCTGTCTTTCCATGTTTCCATGTTTCCTCCTCCTCCTCTTCCCTCTTCCTCACCCCGCACTGCGCCGAGTTTCGGGTCGAGGCAGTGGAGGGGAAACTGAGGGGAACGGAAAGCATTACTCAGGGGCCGAGAGACGTGCGGGAGTCGAACTGGTGTCTCGTAGCTGCGTCTTGGCCCAGTTACCCTGCTACAGTATCATTATTATTATTAGTAGTAGTGGTAGTAGTAGTAGTAGTAGTAGTAGTAGTAGTCGTAGTGGTAGTAGTAGGAGGAGGAGAAGGAGGAGGAGGAGGTCGACGTAGCAGGTTTTTTATCGTCGCTACCCATCAATCAATGCCATTCATTTAGTCAGCCAGTCAATCAGCAGCAGTAATAGTAGTAGAAATAGTAGTAGTAGTAGTAGTAATAGTAGTAGAGTAGTAGTAGTAGTAGTAGTAGTAGTAGTAGTAGTAGTAGGAGGAGGAGGAGGAGGAGGAGGAGGAGGAGGAGGAAAATGAAAAAGACTGCGGAGAAAGCGTAGAGTTCTTTCATCCACTGCCACCAATCCGTCAGGCCTTAAATCAAACGAAGCGAAAAGGTCTCTCCAGCCTGTCAGCCTGTCCACACATTCTTCCTTATCACACAACATTCCGACATGCCCTAACTCCACACGCCCTACACACGGCATATCCTCCCCTGCACCGGCCCTTCCCTCCTTAGTCAATTCACACGCTCCCTCCTAACACAGCACGCCCCGCGCACGCCCGCTCCCCCATAAACAGTGTGCTATGGTGCTTCAATAAACTATAGTGCACAGGAGTAGAGTTTCTGGTAGGCGTACACTGACAGCATCGACGCCCACAACTAACATCTACCTCTGAAAAACCCATTCTAACTTATCCGAGGCAAGAATTGGTTTAGTAATAGAAAGGGAGATGTATGGGACAGGCTTGGTAGTCGTGTTGTGAGTGACATTGCGATAGGTTCATTCAAGGAGAGGTTAGACAAATTCATGGATGGTGAGGTGAGGTGGGGTTAGGTGTACAGGAGCTGCCTTGTATGGCCTCCCGACCTCTTGCAGACTTTTTTTTTCTTGTTTTTTTATAGTAAAGGAAACAGCTCAAGGGCAAAAAAAAGAAAACAATAATGAAAAGAAGTCCGCAAATCACTGCTGATCTAAAAAAAGAATTGGGAGGAGTGGCCAAAAAAGGAGGAGGAGTTGTAGTGGTAGTAGTAGTAGTAGTAGTAGTAGTAGTAGTAGTAGTAGTAGTAGTAGTAGTAGTAGGCGGTGGCTGAGTCGTCAAAGTAACGTGAGGTCGTGTTCAGGAGGACGTTCACGGAACCCCGCCGGTGCCACCAAGCTGGGATTTTTTCAGCCCGCCGCGAGTGGCTACAAAACTACCACAAAAAAGTCCAGACCTCACCTATCAACCCGGACTCTAGGGATTCTAGGATGGAAGTCTCTGGAGGGCAGGATGCAGCCAATGCAAATGGGCCGCACTCATAAAACTGCCTATACGCAGAACAGGCTGGGCCGACCATCAGACCTACCGGAAAGAGCCTTGGACAAACCATCAGGATCCAGTAGAGGTCAATTTCGGGAGGAGAGGCTTTATGTTCTTATCTTGTATATTTAACCTTCCCTAACCTTACCTGGCATCATGTACCCAAACTTGACCTTACCTGACTTTACCTAACTTAATAGATACCAAATAGGTCTTCCTTTAAGGTCAGAACAGCCAAGAGGAGGAGTTAAATTAGAAGGAATGAACAGAAACGTGTCTCCAAGGTTCTTTCTGTATCTAATATTTGAGGGATATGTTGATTTTTCAGTAGTTATTCCCACCACTAACCTCTGCTTCTGAGTGTCAAATGTCTTGCTTTGAGGGGATAGAACAGCTGAGAGAAGTAGTTAAATCAGAAGGGATGACTAAATTGGTTTCTCTAATACTCTTTTTTTTTTTTTTCTAGTATTTGAGGTCTATATGGATTCTAAAATAGTTACTCCCACAACTAACATCTTCTGAATGCCAAATACGTTTTCTTTTAAGGTCAGAACAACTAAGAGAGGGAGTTAAATTAGAAGGGATGAATAAATACGTGTCTCCAAGATTCTTTCTGTTTAATATTTGAGGTGTTATATGGATTTTAAAATAGTTACTCCCACCACTAACATCTTCTGAATGCCAAATATGTCTTCCTTTAAGGTCAGAACAGCTAAGAGAAGTTAAATTAGAAGGGATGAATAAATACGTGTCTTCAAGGTTCCTTCTGTTTAATATTTGAGGTGTATATAGACTCTTCAGCAGCATAAGCCTCTACTTCATAACACCAACTGGCTAGCTTATACGGGACAGAACAGCTGAGAGAAGTTCAATTAGAAGGGATGAATAGGTATGTGTCTCCAAGGTTCTTTCTGTTTAATATTTGAGGTGTATATGGACTCTTCAACAGCATAAGCCTCTACTTCATAACACCAACTGGCTAGCTTATACGGGACAGAACAGCTGAGAGGAGAAGTTCAATTGAAAGGGATGAATAGATTCGTGTCTTCAAGGTTCTTTCTGTTTAATATTTGAGGTGTATATGGATTCTTCAGCAGGCTCCAGTCACCTCCGTCTTCCACGCCTAAATATTGAACGGCCCTTGCATAGAGGAGCCGGACAGCTGAGAGGGTTTTAAAGAAGAAAGAGTGATTTAACAGAGAGAGGGAGAGAGAGAGAGAGAGAGAGAGAGAGAGAGAGAGAGAGAGAGAGAGAGAGAGAGAGAGAGAGAGAGAGAGAGAGAGAGAGAGAGAGAGAGAGAGAGAGAGAGAGAGAGAGAGAGAGAGAGAGAGAGATTTTTTGCAGTTACCCCTACCGCCGTCACCAGCCAAATTTATTCATTTTTTCTCTTTTTCTTTTTCCCTTAACTATATTTTCTTTTATTTTTCCTCCCTTTCCCTTCAGTGGCCTTCCCCTTTTTATCTTCTTTTCTCTTCCTTTATTTTTTTCTTTCCTTCTTTCTTCTTTTATTTTTTTCCCTTCTGCTATTTTTCCTTCTTTTATCTTCCCTTCCTTTCCCTTCTTTCCTTCTTTTAGTTTCCCTTCCTTTCCTTTCTTTCCTTTTATCTTCCCTTCCTTTCCCTTCTCCTTTTATAATCACTTCCTTTCCCTTCTCCTTTTATCTTCCCTTCCTTTCCCTTCTTTCCTCTTTTTATCTTCCCTTCCTTTCCCTTCTTTCCTTCTTTTAGTTTCCCTTCCTTTCCCTTCTCCTTTTAGTTTCCCTTCCTTTCCCTTCTTTCCTTCTTTTATCTTCTCTTCCTTTCCCTTCTTTCCTTCTTTTAGTTTCCCTTCCTTTCCCTTCTTTCTTTCTTTTATCTTCCCTTCTTTTCCCTTCAGCTTCCTTTCATTATCCCCTTTCCTTCTTTAACTTTTAACTTTTTTCCTTCTTTTCCCTTCTTTTCCACTTTCCCCTTCTCATCCTTTCCTTTTTCCTCTTTCCCTTCGTTTCTCTTCAACTATCTTTCCTTCTTTTCCCCTCCCTTCCTTTCCTTTCAACTCTCCTTCTTTTTCGTTCCTTTCCCTTCCTATTCTCTCAATCATTACTCTTCCTTTTTCTTTAACTGCTCTTCCTGCCTTCTCTTCCCTTTTCCTCCTTCCCTTTCACCCAACTTCCCTTCCCTTCCTTTCTTTCCTTTCCTTTCCTTTCCTTTCCTTTCCTTTCCCTTCCTTTCCTTTCCTTTACTTTACTTTCCTTTCCTTTCCTTTCCTTTCCTTTGCTTTCCCTTCCCTTCCTTTCCTTTCCTTTGCTTTCCTTTCCTTTCCTTTGCTTTCCTTTCCTTTCCTTTCCTTTCCATAGAACACGATACCATCACTTACACTAAACGGACAAGCCATAGATATAGATAGACCGTCAGTGCTTCAGTTGCCCTTAAAACCAGCACCTTCCCCCTCCATGCTCGCTTCCACTCTGCCTTTCCTCTACATTAAGAAGTAACAAGGGTGGCCATAGGGAGGCAAAAGAGGTGATATTCTCAGGCCTGTTCGAAAAGAGGTGCCTAGATCTTGCATATTTAGGAGGCCTCGACTAATTTAAGTTTTATGCCAGAGTTGAAGAATTATGAATATGTAAGATGGTGTGCGAGAGAGAGAGAGAGAGAGAGAGAGAGAGAGAGAGAGAGAGAGAGAGAGAGAGAGAGAGAGAGAGAGAGAGAGAGAGAGAGAGAGAGAGAGAGAGAAAGTAATTTAGTGTGTGTGTGTGTGTGTGTGTGTGTGTGTGTGTGTGTGTGTGTGTGAGTGACGTGTTGTGTCATTGGTGTTTCTCGTGTCACTATATTCAAGAGGAGGAGGAGGAGGAGGAGGAGGAGGAAGAAGAGGAAGAGGAGGAGGAGGGGGAGGATGAGGACGAGAAGAAGAAGAAGAAGAAGAATCAACGAGATCACAAGAATAAAGAGAACCAGAGGAAGAAGAAGAGGAGGAGGAGGAAGAGGAGGAGGAGGAGGAGGAGGAGGAGGAGGAGGAGGAGGAGGAGGAGGAGGAGGAGGAGGAGGAGGAAGAAGAAGAGGAGGAGGAGGAAGTGAAGACGGTTACTGAGACTTTGATGGAAGAAGAGATAGGAAGACGAAGACGAAGAGGAGGAAACAGAGGAATAGGGAGAATGATAACGAACGAATGAAGAAGAAAGATTGAAAGAGGGTGAGAACAGAGGAGGAGGAGGAGGAGGGAAACCAGAGTAAATAGCGGATAAGAAAGCGAGGAAAAAAACGAGCTGAAAAGAAGAAAAATAAAATAAAATCACAAGCAGAATAAGAAAAAGGAGGAAAATAAGGAAGAAGAGGAGGAAGAAGAGACGAAAAGGAGGAAAATAAAGAAGAAGAGGAGGAAGAAGAGACGAAAAGGAGGAAAATAAAGAAAAGGAAGAAAGTAATAGAAGATAATGAAGACTGTTAAGGAAAGGGAAGTAGGAAAGGAAGGAAGAAGATTGAGAAAGGGGAAGAAGGAGAACGAATAGAGAGAGAAGAAGGAGGAGGAGGAGGAGGAGGAGGAGGAGGAGGAGGAGGTTCTATAAATACTTCACCTTATCATTTCACCTCCATCATCGGTACACACACACACACACACACACACACACACACACACACACACACACACACACACACACACACACACACACACACACACACACACACACACACACACACACACACACACACACACACACACGTATATATATAAATGAATCTCTTGAAGGTGAATTCAATCATATACAAGACATACCTTGCTCTCTCTCTCTCTCTCTCTCTCTCATTTGCATCTTTTTCTCCTCTAATATTTATTTGTTATTCACCTTGAGAGAGAGAGAGAGAGAGAGAGAGAGAGAGAGAGAGAGAGAGAGAGAGAGAGAGAGAGAGAGAGGAGTGCTGGTGACAAGAAAGAAATATAGGGAATAGTGTTAGTGGCAGGGAGAGAGAGAGAGGGAGAGAGAGAGAGAGGGAGGGAGAGAGAGAGGGAGGGAGAGAGGAGGGAGAGATAGAGAGAGGGAGAGAATAATACTGTTACTGGCACACACACACACACACACACACACACACACACACACACACACACACACACACACACACACACACACACACACACACACACACATACCGAGAAATATTTACGCTATAAATATTCTCTCTCTCTCTCTCTCTCTCTCTCTCTATCTCTATCTATCTATCTATCTATCTATCGCCCATGAGTGTTGCTTCTCTGGTCTGCTGTGTCTCGTTGGTGTTGCCTCGTCCATTACTGAGGTGGTGTTTTTCTCTTCCTCTTTTTGCCTTGCTTCCATCCATCTGTTCTGTCCGTCAGCCGTTAATATTCATGCGTCGCCTCGCCCTGCAAACCAACAGACAGACAGACAGACAGACAATCTCACTAGGGACATAACCGGCCTTGTTTGAGGTGAAAAAATGGAAAAAAAAGATGGAAATATGAAATGAAAATAAAGGGGTTAGATAAAGGGTGAACCATTTTGTACGCGAGGTGAAGGAGGGCTTAGATAAGGGAGTGAACCATTTTGTACGCGTGATGTAATGGGGTTTTGATTAGGGCGTGAATCAATTTGTACGCGGGGTGGAATGTGTTGATGGGTCGTAGGTGAAATAGTTCATGCTAGCACCGTAGAGTTGCTTTGCCATTCTTCTTATTTATTTATTTATTTATTTATTTTTTTTTTTTTTTGCAGTACAGGAAACAACTCAAGGGAAAAAAAGCCCGCCCATAGTTCCTCCCACAAAGCAAAAAGCAGAGATAGTAGTAGTAGTAGTAGTAGTAGTAGTAGTAGTATGGTTGCTGTTGTTGTTGTTGGTAACGTTATTTTCATCCAGTTTTATATATGTTTCCCTATATTTTTGCGTATATGGGAAGGGGAACATTTTATTTTGCTTGCCTTATTTTCTTTATATATTATTCTTTCGATATGATTCAGTTTTTCGATTCACTTTCTTTCGTGCATCGCGGGGAAGGAAGATTTTCGTTTCATTGGTTATATTCTTTTTGTCGTTGCTGTCTCGTTTTTTTCCTTGTCTTGGGCGTTGAAGGGGACGATATCAGTGCTTAGTATTATGCTGCCGTAAATATAAAAAAAATCAGACATCGGCGCATAAATAAATAAATTGTTTAAGAAAAATCAACTGTTCCCTCTCCCCTATACACACACAAAAACGAGGAACTATATTAAAAATGAAAGAAAATATAAATGTGTGTGTGAGAGAGAGAGAGAGAGAGAGAGAGAGAGAGAGAGAGAGAGAGAGAGAGAGAGAGAGAGAGAGAGAGAGAGAGAGAGAGAGAGAGAGAGAGAGAGAGAGAGAGAGAGAGAGAGAGAGAGAGAGAGAACGAAAGGGAAACAAAAAAATAAATAAATAAAAATAATCATAAATCATATAGATAAAGAAAATTAAAAGAAAGAGAAAGTTAAAAGAAAGAGACAATGTTTAACTTGATTTACATGACCTAGGGAAGAAAAAAGGAAAGAGGGGGGAGAGAAAGAAAACTAAGAAAAAGAAAAAAAAAGGAGAAAGGAAAAGAAATAAAAATAATGAAACCGAGATAATTACAAGAAATAGTAGAGAGAGAGAGAGAGAGAGAGAGAGAGAGAGAGAGAGAGAGAGAGAGAGAGAGAGAGAGAGAGAGAGAGAGAGAGAGAGAGAGAGAGAGAATGGTAATAGAAGTAATAAAATAAGTAAAAGAAGAACAAGAGAGAGGAATGCTGGATTGATGGACGAGGAGGAGGAGGAAGAGGAAGAGGAGTAGAAGAAAGGAAAGGCAAGGAGGAGAGGGAGAGCAAAAGGAGAAAAGAGGGACTGAGAAAATAGATGAATGAATTAATGAAGGAGGAGGAAAAGAAACATGGAAACATGGAAATGCAGGCAACAGAAAGCCTTTTGGCTCATTACGAGGTTGCCCGCTTTGGTGATTTAATCTGCTCGACAGCCACTTGGGGCCTGGGGAGCAGATGAAAGCACCTCGACATTGAGGAGCAGATGAAAGCACCTCGACATCGAGGAGCAGATGAAAGCACCTCGACATTGAGGAGCAGATGAAAGCACCTCGACATTGAGGAGCAGATGAAAGCACCTCGACATTGAGGAGCAGATGAAAGCACCTCGACATTGAGGAGCAGATGAAAGCACCTCGATACTGAGAAGCAGATGAAAGCACCTCAATATTCAGTTTACTCCCGACGCAGCGAAGTGACGGTCGATTCTATATTTGAAGGAGTTGATAGTATTCGCATTTACTACTTCTGAAGGAAGATTGTTCCAGTGACGGATGACTCGGTTTGAAAAGAAACTCCTTCCAATGTCTGTGTTACATCGACTAGAATGAATGGGTAAACCGTTATTTCTAGTTCTTAGGTTGGTTTGCAGTTCAAAGATTTTTTTAGTAATCGACGTTACTGATTTTTTTCAGATACTTGAAGACTTGAATCATATCCCCTCGTAGGCGTCTTTTCTCCAATGTAAAGAGATTGAGTCGCTTGAGTCGTTCCTCGTACGGGTGAGCCCTTAAGGTTGGTATCATCTTCGTGGCGCGTCGTTGAATCCTTTCCAGTAAATAAATGTCCTTTCTTTAATTAGGAGACCAGAATTGTACTGCATACTCGAGGTGCGGTCTTACCATGGAATTATACAAGGATAGCATCACGTCTGGTGTTTTACACTCGAAGTTCCTCGCTATGAACCCGAGCAGAGTGTTGGCTTTGTTGTATGCTTTTTTACAGTGATTCGCGTGTTTCAGGTCACTGCTGATAGTGACTCCAAGATCCTTTTCCTCCTGCATCGCTTGCAGAGGTTTCCCATTCATGATATATGTGTGGTTACTATTTCTGGACCCAATGTGCATGACTTTGCATTTGTCAACATTAAAGGACATTTGCCATTTTTCCGACCATTCAATAATGTGTTTGAGGTCTTTCTGAATGATTTCGCAGTCGGTCTTTGTGAGGGCCTTTTCCCCCACCTTGGTGTCATCAGCAAATTTCGATATTGTGGATTTCAATCCTGATTCGAGGTCGTTGATATATATGATGAAAAGAATGGGTCCCAGCACTGACCCTTGAGGCACTCCACTAGTGACTGGAAGCCAATCGGAAGGCTGTCCGTTGAGTAGTACTCGTTGTTTTCTGTCGGTGAGCTAATCTCTTATCCACGCAATCAGATTGGCTCCAATGCCCGCCGAGTGCAGTTTCTTAAGGAGTCGCTCGTGCGGTACCTTGTCGAAGGCTTTCTGAAAGTCCAGGTATATAACATCACTGGGGATGTGGGCATCCCAGTTCTTATATATACCTTGGAAGAAGTCTAATAAATTCGGTAGGCAGGAGCGCTTGTTTCTGAAGTCATGCTGGGTGTCGGAGATTACATTATTGTCTTCTAGAAACTTAACAAGTTTGTCTCTAATAATCTTTTCGAGTGTTTTTCCTGCCACTGATGTCAAACTTATGGGCCTGTAGTTTAATGCAACGCTTTTGTCTCCTGGAGAAGGAAGGAGAAGGAGGAGAAGAACAAGAGAGAGAAAAGAACAAGAATGAGAATGAAAATGGACACGAATTGATGAGGAAGAAAGAGGAAGAAAAAGAAGAAAAAGAGGAAGAAGAAGAAGACAAGGACGAGGAGAACAAAAGATAAAAAAGCAATACTATAAAAGAAGAAAATACACTATCTGATGAACCTAAGAAGACCTAAAAAGACTTGCCACCCTACTACTACTACTACTACTACTACTACTACTACTACTACCACCACTACTACTACTACTACTACCACCACTACTACTACTACTACTACTATTGATACTACCTGTTACCTGCTGTCCACGTGAGTCCGATCCTTTCGTCCTTCACCTCCAGCCTCCCTCTCTTCCTAAGGGTCCCGACAGTTGTTTTCCATCGTTATATTTCATCCTGTTTAGAATCCACCATATGTGGCTTGAAGACGTGTGTGTTTGTGCGTGTGTGTGTGTGTGTGAGAGAGAGAGAGAGAGAGAGAGAGAGAGAGAGAGAGAGAGAGAGAGAGAGAGAGAGAGAGAGAGAGAGAGAGAGAGAGAGAGAGAGAGAAAGAGAGATTGTTTTTAGTGTTGTTTGAAGTGGAAAACGAAGAGAAAGTAGAAGAGAGAGAAAAAAGAAGAGGATGAAGAGGAGAAAGAAGAGGAGGAAGAGGAGAAAGTGGAGGAGAAAGAAGAAGAGAAAGAAGATAAAGAAAGAGTGAAGTATGTTTGTGTTAGAGGAAGAAGAAAATGAAAAAAAAAGATGAAGAAGAAGAAAATAAGAAAGACAGACAGACAGACAGAGAATCCTTGAGCTCAATTCATCTTTTGTGAAGCTCGCGATGAAGAGTGTCAATTTTTCAACCTGTTAGGCTGTCTGTCTGTCACCCGCGTGTTGCTTATGCACGTGAGGGAGTTGTAATAGTAATAGTTGTAGTAGTAGTAGTAGTAGTAGTAGTAGTAGTAGTAGTAGGAGTAGTAGCAGTAGTTGTGGTGGTGATGGTCGTTAGTTTTTGTTGCAGTGGTAGTTAGTGTTGTGGTTGTAGAAGTAGTAGTAGTAGTAGTTGTAATAATAGTAGTAGTAGTAGTAGTAGTAGTAGTAGTGGTGGTAACGGTCGTTAGTTTTTGTTCCAGTAGTAGTTAGTGTTGTGGTTGTTGTAGTAGTAGTAGTTGTAGTAGTAGTAGTAGTAGTAGTGGTGGTAACGGTCGTTAGTTTTTGTTGCAGTAGTAGTTAGTGTTGTAGTAGTAGTAGTGGTAGTAGTAGTAGTAGTAGTAGTAGTAGTAGTAGTAGTAGTAATAGTAATAGTAATAGTAGTAGTAGTAGTAGTAGTAGTGATGCTGTTACTATGCTGCCCCTTCTCTTTCGTGTATTCTCTCTTCCACACACTTACGCTCTCTTCCACACATATGTTTTCTCCCCCCCCCCCCCACACACACACACACACCTCCTCTTTCCCACATATATACATTTTCTCACACACCTGTCCATTCTCTCTGACGTGTCCTCTCTCCCACACACCTATGCTCTCTTCCACACACCTGTCACCTTTCACACACCTGTTTTCCTTATGTTTCCCTCCTCTCTCACTCACCTTCTTACACCTCCATAGATCAGTACTGTCTCTTACACACACCTGCTCCTTATGCCTGTCACGTTTCTCTCTCTCTCTCTCTCTCTCTCTCACACACACACACACACATACAAACTATTACTCACTGGTTTATTTTTAGCATACCAGTTCAAGCACACATCTGTCAATCATCTCTCCTACACCCCTGTTATCTGCTTCACACACACACACACACACACACACACACACACACACACACACACACACACACACACACACACACACCTGCTCTCGCTCTCTCCCACACACATGCCCGCTCACCTTCACATCTGCCCACGCGTTTACAAGGGAGAGAAAATAGACCTAATTCACGAGACAAAGTTTTTTCAGTGAACTTGTTTGTCCTCGTGTGGTGTCCGTGTGTGTGTGTGTGTGTGTGTGTGTGTGTGTGTGTGTGTGTTGGAGTTGCGAGTATTTTTAGAGTTGCAGTTTTTTTTGTTGTTGTTTTTTGCTTATGAAAAAAAATATCATCTCATACCACATCATGCCCCACTACATAACATTACTACTACTACTACTACTACTGCTACTACTACTACTACTACCATCTTACGTCACATCACTCCTCTTACAACCGTATTCCAAGTTCTCCCTCACACAGAAATGCCAGTAATAAATTATCCCCATCTCAAAAACCAACGGCAGCTTCTAAACTGATATATTCCTCCTTTGCATTCCTTAAGAGTCCACGCACATCACTTCTAATTGCACTTTTTCTTGGTCTATTTACTATATATATTTTTTTCTTCATTTGCATTCATTTAATTCCACATACATCGCTTCTAATTGCACTTTTTCTTGGTCTATTTACGTATATATATTTTTTTTCTTCATTTGCATTCATTTAATTCCACATACATCACTTCTAATTGCACTTTTTCTTGGTCTTTTTACGTATATATACTTTTTTCTTCATTTGCATTCATTTAATTCCACATACATCACTTCTAATTGTACTTTTCCTTGGTCTATTTACGTATATATACTTTTTCTTCATTTCCATTCATTTAATTCCACATACATCACTTCTAATTGCACTTTTTCTTGGTCTATTTACGTATATATATTTTTTTCTTCATTTGCATTCATTTAATTCCACATACATCGCTTCTAATTGCACTTTTTCTTGGTCTATTTACGTATATATATTTTTTTCTTCATTTGCATTCATTTAATTCCACATACATCGCTTCTAATTAAACTTTCACATGGTCTGTTTTCGCTATACCATTACTAAGACAGAAAATGTACACGTTGGAAGAAGCCGTGAACGCGTAAAACTCGTAATAGTAACAATAAGCAGTAACATGTGGTAATGAAAAGTGTTGAAAAGTAATAACAGAATGCTCGTTGGGAACAGTAGGTCTGACTGACTGATATTGGAACCGACCTCAAGGGAGAGACTTATGGAGGGCGAGCCTGTAATATGTGCATTGAGTCCACCCCTCTGTTGGCAGCCCTGCATTCATGAGAGGGCCATACATAGCTCTCGACGCTGTATCATTTAGTACAACCACCAGGCAGCCACGCATACCAATCCTCCCGAGACCACGAGCTATACTGATAATTTTATTGGTATTATTTATTAGTTTTTTAATCAAGGGTTTAGTAAGAGGAGGAAGTTGGTTAGTGGAGATACAGTTGGGGGAGAAGAAAAGACAGGAGGAATGTACAGGTGTATGATTCTTTTAGAGTAGAGGAAACAGCTGAATGGCAAGAACAAACAGAAACAAGTAGAGGTAGAGGGTAGAAGAAGAGTTTTTACGGTAAAGAGTAGGAGTAGAGAGTAGAAGTACAGAGAAGGAATAGAGAGTGGAGGTAGTGTTTTTACAGTAGAAAGTAGAAGTAGAGAGTAGAAACAGAAAATGGTAGTACAGTTTTTACAGTAGAGAGTAGAAGTCGAGTTTTTAACAGTAGAAGAAACAGCTTAAGGGCTAAAACAAAAAGGAGGAGAGTTTTTACAGTAGAGAGTAGAAGTAGAGTTTTTGCAGAAAAAGAAACATCACGGCAAAAACAAACCAAAAAAATGCCCGATCAACATATAAAAACAAACACGAGTAGAAACGAGCCAAACCAAAAGAGAGATCAATCCCGGATGGTTTGTTAGGTTCTATAATTCTTTGTTCTGTTGTTATTTATCGGATATGGTTGTTTTTTGGCCAAGACCAAGGTACAGGTGTTTGGAGGCTTGCTGGATGAAACAGTACAAGCTGTTCAGGCGTGCGGCGGGGACATTGAGATCTCGGAAAATTTCACATACCTTGGTCGCGCAGTTCAGAACAACGGTGAGTCTCGCCAGGAAGTCTTACGGCGGAATGGCCTGGCCCACGGTGTTATAGACTCGCTCAGCACGAGTATATGGCGTTGTCGATACCTGTGCAGAAGGACAAAGACATGGACACTAAATGGGGACTAGGAGAGGCGGAT
>NC_066527.1:2917313-2927313 GCF_024679095.1 Eriocheir sinensis | reverse complement strand
AGAGTGAGATGGGAGAGAGCACAGGAAAGGGAAAGGTGAGGGGTGACAGGGAGAGGTGAAAAGGATGAAATTGGGTGGGAGAATGGACTGGGAGGGAGTGTATGAGTGAGAAGAGGGAGGGGGAGAGGGAGGGAGTGAAAGGGAAGATTTAGATAAAGGGTTTAGTGAAGGAGGTCAAGAGAGAGTGGGAAGGAGGGAGGCAGTGTGTGAAGAGTGAGAGGGAAGAGAAAGGAGTGAAGGAGGTGGAGAAAAGGGAAACGGAGAATAGGAAGTAGTTAGAGGTGTAGATGTAGTTCTTTTACGATATTACGAAGAAACAGACAAGAAAGAGAAGTAGAATAGAAAGAGGGCGAAGAAGAAATTACTAAATGGCAGAGAAGCAATGAAAAAGAATAAACAGAACCAAAACTAGAAAGAAACGCAACTAATAAATGACAGGAAAAAAAATAAAGGAAAAAAGTATTAGAACCAAACCTTGAAATACATGTTACTAAATGAAAGAAAGAAACAAGAAAAAAAAATAGATTGAAGCAAAACTAGAAAGAAATACGACTAATAAATGAAAGAGGAACAGAAAAGCAAAACAAAGAAAAGTGGATAAAAGGAGAACCATGGAGAATTGATTGATAAAAGATACGAAGCGAAAAGAACGAAGACGGTAAAAAGAGGAAGCCAGAGAGAAAGAGTTGTAAATTGAGTCAAGGAAGGAAGAAAACGAGAAAATAAAAGACAATTGATACGAGAGAAAAGAAAGAAAGAAGTAGGGGGGTGCAACAGAGAGAGAGAGAGAGAGAGAGAGAGAGAGAGAGAGAGAGAGAGAGAGAGAGAGAGAGAGAGAGAGAGAGAGAGAGAGAGAGAGAGAGAGAACGGACCGAGGCAAACACAGACAGACAAACAGACACACAGAGAAAGCAGAAACAAACAGAAGTCAAAACCAAAGAAATAAGACAAAAAAAATAACACTCAAAAAAGAAAACAAGAAAACAAACAAATACACACACAAACACCCCTCCTCACCCACACCCCTTCCCCCAACATCCCTCTCTTCCTTCCCCCTCATCCTCCCCAACACCCCTCTCTTCCTTCCCCCTCATCCTCCCCAACACCTCTCTCTTCCTTCCCCCTCATCCTCCCCTACACCCCTCTCTTCATTCCCCCTCATCCTCCCCAACACCTCTCTCTTCCTTCCCCCTCATCCTCCCCAACACCCCTCTCTTCCTTCCCCTTCATCCTCCCCAACACCCCTCCCCCCCACCCCCATACCAGTACATACGTGAAGAAGTAAGTCTTGAGCGCCCTGGGCCAGTAGAAGGCGGCCGTGACCTCGGTGATGTCCGGGTCTAGACCAAGGTCGGTGAGGGGGCGCGGAGACCCTTCGATCAGCTGGTTCCCGTCATGCACGTAGTAGTGGTCGCCTGTAGGGTAAGTGAGGTGAGGTCAGGTTAGGTCAAGTTAGCTTAGGATAGGTTAGTTTAGGTTAACCCGTCCTCAGTGATTGGCACGGATTTGGCTTTCACTGGTAGCCTGGTAATATAAAGTCCCAGGTCTTTCTCTGGCTCTATGGTGGATAGTAGTGTTTCCCATGTGGTATTGGTCTGCAGGATATCCCCTCCCAGGCTGCAGAACTTTACATTTTTCTATATTGAATTGTAGCAGACACTTTTTGTTCCATTCCTGTAGCTTGGTGATGTCTTCTGCTAGGAAATCCCCAGTCAAGAGGTTAAGTTAGGTTAGGTTGGTTAGGTTTTGGGGTTCAATTAAGTTGGTGACGTGAGGTTAGGTCAGGTTAGGCTGGTAAGATGAGGTTAAGTTAGATTAGGTGAGGTGATGTTAGGTGAAGTTAGGTTAGATGAGATTAGGGGAGGCTAGGTTACGTGATGTCAGGTTAGGTTAGGTCAGATTAGGTCAAGTTAGGTCAGGTTAGGTAGGTGAGATTAGGTTAGGTTAGGTAGGGGAGGTTATGTAAGGGGAGGCTTGGTTAGATTAGGTTCAGGTCAGGTTAGGATCAGGTTAGGTTAAGTTAGGTTAGGTCATCACCACCACCTCGCTTGGTTTTAGAAGTTGTATCTCTTTCTTTGTCTTTGCTTTCACTAACGCTCTCACCATCACCAACATCACCACTTTAATAAATAATGTAAGTTGGTGAGGTGAGGTCAGGTGAGGCTAGGCTAGGCTAGGTTCGGTTCTCCTTCCCTCACTTCACCTCTTCCTTACCTATGAAGAAAACGATGTTGCCGTCCATTGGTCTCTCATACACGGCGCTCACCCTCTCCAGCGTGGCGGGCAGCGAGGGGAACAGAGTGGTGATGGGTGATGGGTAGCCGCTCACCAGCTGACCCCGACTGCTATACCGCCACAAGTGCTGCAAGGGTGGAGAGGTGGGTGTAAGATGGGCGTGTATGGAGTGGGTATAGGTAGTGGGTGTTAGGTGGGGGTGTTAGGGCGTATGGGGTGGGTGTGGGATGGTGTAAGGGGTTAGTTGTAAGGGGTATGTGGGTTGAAAAGGTTGAGTGTATAGGGGTGGGCATCAAGGAGTGGGTGTAAATCATGGTTGCAAAGTAGTGAAAAGAATATTGTAGTAGGCGTTATAGTAGCGGGGGGAAGATTATTGTAGTGGGAGTAATAATATTGTAGTGGGAGGAATATTACTGTAATGGGTGGAAGAGTATTGTAGTCGGACTGATATTATTGAAGTGGATGTTACAGTGAAGGGAAATATCATTATAGTGGTCGTTATAGTGATGGGAAGAAAGATATTGTCGTTACAGTAGTAGGAAGAATATTTCAGTGGAGGGAGGGAATATTATCGTAGTGGTCGTTATAGTAATGGTAAGTTATTGTAGTGGGCATTACACGATATTATACTCGATGTTACAGTACAGTAGAAATAGCGTTATAGTCGTGGGTAAAATGTTATCGTAGTGGGAGGAATGATATCGTCGTGGGCGTTATCGCAGGGGTCAGCGGGCACCCACCTGACCCTTGAAGATGAAGAGCTCCTGCCGCAGCACTGCCATGGCATCGTACTGCCCCTCACACACGTCGGGCATGGAGGAGGAGGGGGTATCGGAGGGGGCGGAGCGGGGGTCGGGGGTGGCATTGCTTCCCGCCCTCCACCTGTCCTCCTCCTCCTCTTCCCACCTCCTCCTCTCCTCATCCTCCCATCGCCTCCTCTCCTCCTCCCGTCTTCTGATCTCCTCCTCCTCTGCTCTTCTTCTCCTTTCCTCTTCTCTCTGTCTTCTCTCCTCGGCTCTCTTCTTCTCTATCTCCTCCCTCTCCCTCCTGTCTTTCTCGTATATGTCTTCCTCCTTCTCTTCCTTCTTTTCTTCTTCTTCTTCCTCTCCCCATACCTCGTTCTCCGTGTCTGGAGGGAGAGAAGGGAGAGAAGGGAGAGTAGGGAGAGTAGGAAGAATAGTGTCATGGTTTCCTCTCCCTCCTCCAACTCTCCTCTGATGGTCGGCCACGGACTCATAATCGCCGTGATAGTGAAGGAGGTCACCATCATCATCATCATCATCATCATCATCATCATTAGTGTTATTAATTTTGCTGCTATCTTTGTTATCACCATCACTATCATTATCACTATCATTGTCACTATCACCTCGTTTGGGTTTAGAAATAGTGTCTCTTTCTTGATCTTTGCCATCTTTACCATCACCACCATCACCACCATAATCACTAGCATAGTCATAACCACCACCACCACCACCACCTTCATCACTATAAAATCCATCACCACCTCCTTCATCAGTATAATAACCATCATCATCATCATCACTAGGTTCACCATCACCAGCACAACCACTCCTACCATTCTTAACACTATACTCCTCCTCCTCCTCCTCCTCCTCTTTGCTACTACTGCGAACTTCTGCGTCACCTTCTGCGTCTCCTGCGTCACCGTTCTTACCCGCTGCGTCGGCTTGGTGGTCGGTGGCCGGCCTGGCGGTGGTGGTGGTGGTCGTGGTGGTGTTGAAGTACTCGTCGTCTCCGTCCAGCTTCCTCTTGACTGGAAAAGAAAGGAAGGCGGTTTTTTATTTTTTGAGATTTAATGAAGAAGAAAGAAAGAAAAAATAGAAAAAAATTGAAATACGGATTTTGAATTTGGAGAAATGGAAAAGAGGAAAAAAAAAAGGTGATGGATTTAGAGTTTGAAGTAGAAAAAGAAAAGTAGAAAGGAAAATGAAGACAGATTTTAAGTTTGGAAAAGAACAAGAAGGACAAGAGCAAGTAAAAAACAGGAAGATGTATTTTGAGTTTGAAAAAGAGACAATAAATATAAGAAGAAAAGGAAGACGGATTTCAAGTGTCAAGAAGAAGAAGAAGAAGAGACAAAAAGAAAAAAAGAAGTAAAGAAATTCAGTTTGGAAAAAAAAGGGAGTCATATTTTGAGTTATTACTGTTATTACATATTTCTTAAACTATTACTTATTCCTTATCACTATTACTACTCTTACTGTTATCACCATTACTGACTGTCCTATTACAACTACTATTACCATTACTAACACAATACTTGGCCTAAAACCTACACTAGAAAATGAGAGGAGAGGGAGAGACAGAGACATACAAAGAAGAAGAAGAAGAAGAAGAAGAAGAAGAAGAAGAAGAAGAAGAAGAAGGGGGGCAGGATGGGTGTGTTAAGGGAGAAGAGAGTGAGAAACAGACTCCAAGGGAATTATTTTAATGATATGTAAAGAGAGAGAGAGAGAGAGAGAGAGAGAGAGAGAGAGAGAGAGAGAGAGAGACCTGTCTCTCTCTCTCTCTCTCTCTCTCTCTCTCTCCTTTACCACCTGGTCATCCTACCTACCTCTTCCTCCTCCTACTGCTAACCTACCTTTTCTCTCCCTCTTACCTCTCACCTCCTCCACCTCCTCCTCCTCCTCCTCCTCCTCCACCTCCTCCACCTCCTCCTCCTCCTCCACCTCCTCCTCTCACCCGCTCTTCTTCCTTCGCACGTGACTCATTAAAATCTATCCCAAGCAGGTGACACATCCCTCACCTGTGCCCCTACCTGATAACGAGGAGCTGACAATAGGCGTGTGTGTGTGTGTGTGTGTGTGTGTGTGTGTGTGTAGATTATTCCCCGTCACGCCCTTTCATTAGTTTTTCAAGACTTGGTTAACACACTCGAGTATTTCTAGGCCGCTTGAGAACACGACTTGGGATGTGCCCGTAAATAAATGACGAGAGAGAGAGAGAGAGAGAGAGAGAGAGTGTTTAAACGTGCCTCGTGACCCTCTCTCTCTCTCTCTCTCTCTGAGTATTTCCACAATCATTCTCTATAGAAGTCTTCCCTAAAATTAAAATAAAAAAACTCCTTTACATCAGATCTACCTCAGTTACCCATTAAAATCACAACCACCAACACCACCAACACCACCAGCAACAACAACAACAACAACACTCACAAAGAAGAAGACAAACACTGAAGAAGAAGAAGAGGAAGAAGAAGAAGAAGAAGAAGAAGCCATAAGAGTGAGCCACATTAAGACTTTTGTGGCTGGAAGGTGAACACGAAGAGAGAAGATTAACTAACGGCCACAGCGAAAGGAGTATCAAGGATTAACGACCTCAGAAGCGATACAAAGCGTCCGAGGTCTACAGAAGAGAAAGGAATATAAGCAGACTCACTATAAAGCTCCCACATGGCCATCACGTCATCGTAGTCGAGCGCGAAGGACGGGTTGAAGCCCATGTAGTAAGGGTACATGATGGAGCCGCCGACCGGGGAGTGCGAGAGTCCGAGGGAGTGGCCCAGCTCGTGTACCGCCACCGTGAAGAAGTCCAGCCCTGTGGGAGGAGGAGGAGGAATACATAGGAATACATAGGAAGAACAGACACCAGAAGACCTGTCGGAAAGTAATTGGTAGGGGAAGGAGGGGACAGTAGGTAGAGAAAGGGAATGGAAGGGAATGAAAATGAAGGATTGGGAAAGGGGAAGGAAGGGAAGGAATTGAAATAGACTGGAATTAAGAGAAGGGAAGGGAAGGGAAGGGGGAGGTACGCAAGGAAAGGGATTGAAACAGAACAGAAGAGAAAGGAAGGGAAGGGGAGGGAAGGGAAGGAAGGAGAAGTGAGGAGAAGGTAGAGGGAAGGTGAGAGGGAGAAGATTGAAGTAGTGAGAGTCGAAGATTGTTTTTTTTCCGTTGTTTTAGCTCCCTTCTCTTCCCCTTCTCTTCCCCTTCTCTTGCCATTCCTTTCCTTCCCTTCCCTTCCCTTCCCTTCCCTACTCTTTTTTATTCCAGTCCTCTTTCTTCTCTACCTTGTTTTTTCCTCTCCCTTCCCTTCTCTTTCATTCTGTTTCAATCCCTTCCCTTCCCCTTCTCTTGTCTTTCCTTTCTTTCCATTCTCTTCCCTTCCCTACTCTTTCTATTCCAGTCCCCTTTCTTCTCTATCTTGTTTTTCCTCTTCCTTCCCTTCTCTTTCAATCTGTTTCAATCCCTTTCCTTTCCTACCTTCCCCTTCCCTTCTCATCCTTTCTGTTTTAATCCCCTTCCTTCCCTTCCCTCCCCTTCACTTCCTTTCTATTCTGTTCTATTTCAATCCCTTCCCTTTCCTACCTCCCCCTTCTTTTCCCTTCCCTTCTCTTCCTTTCTGTTTTAATCCCCTTTCTTCCCTTCCCTCTCCTTTACTTTCTTTCTATTCTGTTCTATTTCAATCCCTTTCCTTTCCTACCTCCCCCTTCTCTTCCCTTCCCTTCTCTTCCAGTCTATTTCAATCCCTTCCCTTCTTTCCCATTTCCCAACCCTTCCATTCCCTTTACCTACTGTCCCTTTCTTCCCCTATACCAATTACTTTCCCATCCCCATCCCATCCCATTCCTTCCCTTCAATTCCTTACTCTCCCTCACCTTCATCGTCCTTGTTCTTCGCAATGATCCAGTTCTCGCTCTCGTCGAAGTGGATGTCGCCTCCGTAACTCCCGAATTCGTAGGGGTAGAAGGCGTGAGCGAGGATACCGCCCTCGTAGTCAAACGGGTACCTGGAGGAGGAGGAGGAGGGAGGGAAAGGTTAATTAAAGAGGGAGAATGGTAATATTGAGGTGTTTGAAGGAGAGAAAGAAATAAGATAGTGAGAATTGACAATATGAACACACGCACACGCACACACACACACACCCACTCACACCCACACTCTCTCTCTCTCTCTCTCTCTCTCTCTCTCTCTCTCTCTCTCTCTCTCTCTCTCTCTCTCTCCCCCACACTTCCTCCCCTCCCCTTCCCTTTCTTCCAATCTCTTTCCTTTCCTTCCATTCCTTGGCCTCTCCTTTTTCATAACCATCCCCTCCCTACCTTTCCCTTCCCTTTCCTACCCTCCCCTTCCTTTCCCAACCCACTAGCCTTCCTTTCCCTACCCACCAGCCCTCCTCCCCCACCCCATTCCCTTCCCCACACCTACCCGTCCCCGTGGTCTTGCGTGGCGAAGTAAATGATGATGTCTGCGTCCGGCGTGAGCACCTCGGAGAAGCTCAGGTGGGAGTACACGCTCCAGGTGTCGAAGGCGCGCCGGAGTTCCTTCTGCACTCTCTCCTTGCTCGGCAGCTGAGGACTCCAGTTGGCCACGCTGACGGAGGGGAGAAAGAGAGATATGAGTAAAGGAGAGAGAGAGGGGGGGGGGGGAGAGGAGGAGAGAGAGATGCGTGAGAGAGGGGAAAGAGAGTACGAGGGTGAAAGAGGAGAGAGGAAAGAAAGCGTGAAAGAGAGAACGCTAACGGAGGAGGGAAGAGCGTGAGACAGAGGAGGGAAAGAAGAGAGAATGAGGGAGGTGTGATAAAGAGGAGAGAAAGAGAGAAGAGTGAGAGAAAAGAACGCTGACGAGGAAGAGGGCGAGAGAAAGAGAGAGGGAAATGAAGGAAGAGTGAAGAGGAAGGTGGAAAGAAATGAGAGGAAGAAAAGGAGGAGGGAAAAAAAAGATAGAAGTATGACAAAGAAAGTAAGAAAAGGAAGAAAAGGAGGAGGAAAAAAATGGAAACATGGCAAAGAAAGTAAGAAAAGAAAGAAAAGGGAAGGAAAAAATGGAAGTATGACAAAGAAAAGGAAGAAAAGGAGGAGGAAAAAATAGAAGTATGACAAAGAAAGTAAGAAAAGGAAAAAAAGGATGAGGAAAGGAGTAAATAAAGGAGGAGGAGAAAGAGGAATCGGAGAAGAAAGAGGAAGAAGACTGAAGAAGATTGCCAAGAGGAGAAACACCCACACCCACACCCACCCACACACACTCACACCCACCCACCCACACCCACTCACACACACACACACACACACACACACACACAGTCACCAGCTAATGGGCGCCCAGTAATGGTAATATTCCCACCTTTCCGATCCATTAGCCTTATGCATACTCTCTCTCTCTCTCTCTCTCTCTCTCTCTCTCGGTTCATTTATCCATCTTTTTCTCTATATATCTATCTATCTATCTATCTATTTATCTATCTGTACATCTATTCATACATTTATCCATCTCTTTCTCTTTTTTCTTTCCTCTTATCCGTCTATATCTATCTATGTATCTCTCTCCTTCCCTCCCTTCTTTCCTTCCTTCCCACCTCCCCTCCCTCCCTCCCTACCTACCTACCTACCTACCTAACTCTTCCTCCTTCCCTCCTTCCCTCCCTTCATTTCAATACTCACAAGTACGTTATCCTCCTCTTGTTCCATCCGTCCGCCCCTATGATGTACCTCTTCACCCTGTTGTGCTTGCCGTCCCCTCTCTCCAGCTCCTCGGGTTTCAGGTCGGGCAAGCCGCAGCGGGGCGTCTCCATCAGCTGATCAAATGTAAACAAAGCCACGTGGTGTCTTAGGTGTGTAAACAAACAAAACCACGTGGTACATCAGCTGATCTCGTGTAACCAAGGCCGTGGTATGTAGGTGTACGTCAACAAGGTCACGTGATTCGTCTGTATGTAAACAAAGTCACGTGATGTGTTGGTTTGTCATATGTAAACAAAGACACGTGTTTACATCAGCTGATCACATGTAGATAAGGCCGTATGTTTGGGTTGGTCACGTGTAGCAATCTCTCTCTCTCTCTCTCTCTCTCTCTCTCTCTCTCTCTCTCTCTCTCTCTCTCTCTCTCTCTCTCTCTCTCTCTCTCTCTCTCTCTCTCTCTCTCTCTCTCTCTCTCTCTCTCTCTCTCTCTCTCTCTCTCTCTCTCTCTCTCTCTCTCTCTCTCTCTCTCTCTCTCTCTCTCTCTCTCTCTCTCTCTAGATATATATATATATATATATATATATATATATATATATATATATCTTTATTTATCTATATTTATCTATCTCAAACCACCTCACAAATTTAACACCATCCCTCTTCTCCTCTTTCCTTTTCCTTCTTCTTCTCCTCCTCCTCATTATCATTATCCTCTTCCTCCTCACCTTCACCGTCGCCTCATCCAGTTTGCCCGTTTGAGGGATGCCGCCGAACTCCTGCACCCTCAGCAGCGCCTCCTCCAGCGACTGCGGCGTGAACACGAAGTCCGCATCTTCCTCTACGTTCTCGCTCTTTTTCTCCACGTAGCCGAACTTCTGCATGAACTCGAGCTGTTGGGGAGGAGAAGAAGTGAAGGGAAAGGGGAATGAGGTGAAAGAATGTGTACGAAATCAGTTAAAGGGGAAGGAAAGGGAAGGAAAAAGGGGTTGAAGTAAAGGATTGTGAAAGAAATGGGAGAAGTGAAGGGAAAGAGGATGAGGTGAAAGAATGTGTAAGAAATCAGTTAATGGGGGAAGGAAAGGGAAAGAGAAAGGGGTTGAAGTAAAGGATTGTGAAAGAAATGGGAGAAGTAAAGGGAAAGGGGATGAGGTAAAAGAATATGTAAGAAATCAGTTTAAAGGGAAGGAAAGGGAAAGAAAAAGGGGTTGAAGTAAAGGAATGTGTTAGGAATAAGTTAAAAGGGAAGGAAAAGGAAGGAAACAGGGGTTGAAGTAAAGGAATGTGTTAGGAATAAGTTAATGGGGGAAGGGAAGGAGATATGGATGGGTTTGACCTAGGAGTGGGTAC
>NC_066527.1:2849813-2912313 GCF_024679095.1 Eriocheir sinensis | reverse complement strand
CTCCTCCTCCTCCTCCTCCTCCTCCTTTCGTTTTTGTTTTTTCTTTCTTTTCTTGTATTTTATTTTCGGTCCGTAAATTTTATGTCCCGTAAAGTGAAAGAGAATAAAAGAATAGAAGGAGGAGGAGGAGGAGGAAATGGAGGAGAGAGTTAATCATGATCTTGTTGTGTGCGTTAGTGTAAGGAAGAAACTCCTCCTCCTCTTCTTCTACCTCCTCCTCCTCCTCCTCCTCCTCCTCCTTTTCCTTTTTCCACTCCCTTTCCCAATTTACTACTTTCTCTAACACACACACACACACACACACACACACACACACACACACACACACACACACACACACACAAACACACACACGAGGGACAAAAAGGACAAAGGAGGAAGGAGAGAAGAGCACAAAGAAAACAGAGAGAGAGAGAGAGAATGACACGTGTAGTATCGCGGCCCTGACCCTCTTCACATACACACACACACACACACACACACACACATGACCTCTGATGACCGAAGAATTTTAACCTTTTATAATCTCTCTCTCTCTCTCTCTCTCTCTCTCTCTCTCTCTCTCTCACCCATATTTCTTTTCTTCCTTCTTAGTTTCTTTCTTTTCCATTTTTTTCTGATTCATTTTCCTCCTTTCTCATTTTCCTCTTTATTCGCTTTATATTTCTATCGCTCTGTTCAAGGTTACTTATTTTCCTCATTTTCCTACTTTCCTTCCATTTTTTCCTATTTTCATTCCTCCATTGTTATCTCTACCACTCCCTTCCTTTTCCTTTTTCCTTCCTCTCCAGCTTTACTTTTTTCCTCCTCCTCCTTCCCCGCCTTCTCTTCCTTTTCCTCCTCCTCCTCCTCCTTTGCTCTCTGTCCGGTTCAAAATAAAGGGCTGAGAAAGGGCTGAAAAAAAGAGCTAATAAAAGGCTAATAAAGTGTTTGTTTAAGAAAGGCTGTCAAATGTTGATGAAGGGTTAAGAAAGGGCTGGTAAAGGGCTAAGGGCTGTTAAAAGGCGTTATAAGGGGCTTGGAAAGGACTAATAAAGAGCAAAGAAAGGGCTTGTAAAGGGCGGAAAAGGGCTAAGAAAGGGTCGACAAAAGGCTAACGAAGGGCTGACAGAAGAAGAACAAAGGATTAAAAAAAATAGTAAGGGCAAATAAAGGGTCGATAAAGGGTAAGAAGGGGTCGAAAGGACTGGTAAGAAAGGGGTGATAATGGAGTGATAAGGGGCTAATACAAGGCTGATAAATGGCTAAGGGCTGATTAAGGGCAAACTAAGAAAGGGCTGATATTGTAGTGGTAAAGGGCTAAGGCCTAAGAAAGGGCTGCTAAAAGGCTAAGAAAGGGCTGATTAAGGGTAAGGAAAGGGCTTAAAAAAGGTCTAAGAAAGGGCTGATAAAGGGCTGGCTAAGAAGTGCTGAAAATGGATTGACAAAGGCTATGAAGGGGATGATAAAAGGCTAAGGGCTAATAAAAGGCTAAGAAAAGGTCGATAAAGGTCTAATAAGGGGCTGAGAAGGGGCAAACAGTGTAAATAAAGGGTGATAAAGGGAAACAAATGCTAATAAAGGGTTGGTGAAGGGCGAACAAAGGGCGGCAGTGGTCAAGACGAACTCTCGTGCTTGGCTAATAGAGCAACGCAGCCTCCCCGCCCAATTAATGCAGGGACTCGAACCCACGACCACCAGTCACGACCTCGGCCACTAGGGGTTAGGAAGAGGAGGGAAGGAAGAGGAGAGGAGAAAAGGGGGAGGAAGGAAGAAGGAAGGAGAGGAAAGGAGGCATGATGAACGAAGGGGAGAGGGAAGGAAAGGAATGAAGGAATAGGAATAAGGAAAGGATAAGGGAAAGGAAGAAAATATGAAGAAGGAAGAAGGAAGGAGTGGAAAGGAGGCATGAAGAACGAAGGGGAGAGGGAAGGAAAGATAAAATGAAGGAATAGGAAGAAGGAAAGGAAAAGAGAAAGGGAGAAAATAAGAGGAAGGAAGAAGGAAGGAGAGGAAACGAGGCATGAGGTGAAAGGTACAGGGGAATGGAAGGAAGGGGAGAGAGAGAGAGAGAGAGAGAGAGAGAGAGAGAGAGAGAGAGAGAGAGAGAGAGAGAGAGAGAGAAATAGAAAGGACGGTGAAAAGGGTAAAAAAGACTAAGAAAGAAGATTATGAAGGAAGAAAAAAGGAACTGATTATAGGCTGAGAAAAAGTAAAGAGAGAGAGAGAGAGAGAGAGAGAGAGAGAGAGAGAGAGAGAGAGAGAGAGAGGGTATGGAAAAAGAGAGGGCAGGAGAGGGGAAAAGGGGTTGGAAAAAGAAAGAGACGAGAGAAAAAGAAAGAGGTGTTGGAAAAAGAAAGAGAGAGGGTGAGTTAGAGAAAGGAGGAGAAGGGGGGTGGAAGGGCAGAGCGGTTAGAGGGTCAAGCAACGCAGGCGGCAAGTTCACTCAGGGGCCAAGGTTACGGAGATTGGGGACAGCAACCGACGCAACAACGAGGCGAAACGTGGGAAAAGAGACGCACAGGGCAAGAGTTGGTCGAGGAGACAGTTTGGTGCGACGGAAGATCTAGATAACAAGACAGCGTGAAGTGAAGAACAAAAGAACGTAAGGAGTCTGCAAGAGGCCGATTGGTCTTTATAATGAGCTCCTGGAAGCCTAACCCCACCTCACCTCACTATCCATGACTTTATCCAACCTCTTCTTGAATGTATCTGTGGTATCGGCACTCACAACATTACTGCCAAGCTTGTTCCATTCATCACCCGGGCGGAGTGGAAAAATTTGGGCGGCTTTTCCGATACCCTACGCCCCTGTCCACCCAGCAGTGAATGGATGTCAGGTATTAATCGGGGGTTGTGTCCCGTCTCCTGGGATCTGTTCTCTTCTTCTATAATTCCTTCCCCTTCTGTCTCTCTCCGGTTTATGACTACAGATGTTGCGCCGACTAAACGAAACTTTCCAACTTTCCTTGTTCCACTCATCCACAACTCTACCGGTAAAGCAATTCGTGCCTATGTCTTTGTTGAATCTGAATTTTTCGAAATTGAACCCATTGCTACGTGCCCTACCCGGCTCTTTTACAATGAAAACTCTATTAACATCCCCCTTCATAAAGCCCTTCATCCATTTATAAACCTCGATCAAGTCTCCTCGTAACCTTCACCTCTCCAGAAATGTCTCCGTATGTGTAACCTTATTTAACGAGAAGAGTTGAAGAAATTACCCTAACTTGAGGATAATACCCGCGGGGAGAATTGCCTTAACTTTCTGAGGCGGTAGTGGGGACAGTAACCTTTCCTACAGTGGTTTATAAACTGCACAAGCTTGAGGATAAGGAGGCCCGTATGCTCAGAGGCTTTCGGCTTTCACACCACCTATTTCCAAAGGCCACGAAGGAGATTAGTTGGGTTCTCGTGAGTGTTTTTTCACGTTCATAGTGCAGAAGCCTTGCCAAATTATCACTATAGTCTTCCAAATATGTCGAGGCCGGTCTGGCGTAGGCTCCCGCGGGTCCTTTCCTCCCCTCTGCTCTGCCACACAGCCCCAACACCTATCTCTTCCTCTCATACGTAAGCTATAGGTAACATATGAGAGAAATAAATCGGTATTGGGACTGTGTGGCAGAGCAGAGGGGAGAAATGGACCCGCGGTAGCCTACGCCAGACCGGCCTTGACATATTTGGAAGACTATAGGCTCATAAAACTAACCATGGAAATTCTAACCAAACAATCTGGACGAAACTCCTATCAAATATTGGAGGATATGGTTATCAAAATTATTCAGCGGGGTCTCGTGGAGCCCATTCCCTTCCCTCCCCTTCCTTTTCTTCCCTTTTCTTCCCTTTCATTCCTTTCCCTTCCCTTCTCTTCCCTTCCTTTTCGTTCGCTTCTGTTTCCTTCCCTCCTTCTTATTCCCTTCTCCTTTCACCTTCCATCTCCTAATTTAATTCCTCTTAACCACACACCGTACTGTACACACACACACACACACACACACACACACACACACACACACACACACACACACCGTCCGTTATCTTCATGTTTTAAGAGGTGCATTTAGCGGACAGTTCCATCATTAGTTCTAAGCTTCGGTTCGCCTCCACTTGGGCGTAAAAATAAACAAATGAAGACAGCGAATGAATGACTCACTTTCTCTTACGGGGCGACGAATGACACAACGAAGACACTATTTTTTTTTGTTGTTGTTGTAACGGACACTTATTTTTGTTTGTTTTTGTTTGTTAGTGTGTTTGTTTGTTGGTTGGTTTACCTCGGGGCGTGTTGTCAATACTTACCTTTGAATCCGTTTGTTCTAAAAATATACGAACGATTATATAGATTACTTTTTTTTACGAATTACCGGAAATTATGACACACACACACACACACACACACACACACACACACACACACACACACTGACTCATGCCCGGAAACACTCATAAAATTAAACTGTTATGCGTGTGTGTGTGTGTGTGTGTGTGTGTGAGAGAGAGAGAGAGAGAGAGACCCTGCTTTGCGTTCGCGTGTGTTTGTTCGTGTGTTCGTTACCCTGTTTGCGCATCCCAATTTTGAGGAATCATGTTTGTGTGTTTACATTAGTGATTCTCTCTCTCTCTCTCTCTCTCTCTCTCTCTCTCTCTCTCTCTCTCTCTCTCTCTCTCACACACACACACACACACACACACACATACATAGAGAGAGAGAGAGAGAGAGAGAGAGAGAGAGAGAGAGAGAGAGAGAGAGAGAGAGAGAGAGAGACTGGTAAAAAATAATAAACAGAATGAAAGAAGAAACATGCATATAATTAACAAAGCCTCCTCCTCCTCCTCCTCCTCCTCCTCCTCCTCTTCCTCCTCTCATTTTCCTTTGTCTGGGGAAAAAAAAAAAAGAGAAAGAGAAGGAATGAGAGGGAGGGAGGGAGGGAGGAAGTGAGAGAATAAAAGAAAAAAAGGAGGGACAGGAGGAGAGAAGAAAAGGAGGAAAGGAAATTGTGAAGGGAAAGAATGAAGAGAGGAAATGGAGGGAAGGAGGGAAGAATGGGAGGAAGGGATAATGGGGAGAGAAAAGGGAAGAGAAGAGCGAGAGGGAAGGACGGAAAGAGAGGAGGAGGAGGAGGAGGAAGAGGAGGAGGAAGAGGAAGAGGAGGAGGTTACTTGTTCTTGAAGTGAAAACGGAACACAGGACATGCGCTTCCTCCTCCTCCTCCTTCTCCTCCTCCTCTTCTTCCTCTTCCTCCTCCTCCTTCTCCTCTATTTTTTTGGGGGGGCGTTTTTAGTGTAATTAGAGTGATGATAATGATGATGATGATGACAATAATAATGGTAAGGATTATTATTATTATTATTATTATTATTATTATTATTATTATTATTATTATTATTATTATTATTATTATTATTATTATTATTATTATTATTATTATTATTATTATTATTATTATTATTATTATTACGTTGCTCTCTCTCTCTCTCTCTCTCTCTCTCTCTCTCTCTCTCTCTCTCTCTCTCTCACACACACACACACACACACACACACATGTAAGATTATAATCTGGACCCAAACCAATGTATGACGTGTGTGTGTGTGTGTGTGTGTGTGTGTGTGTGTGTGTGTCGATCCCGACTGATGTTAAGGGTGACATTCTTAAACCATCTCAGCGTCCAAGCACACACACACACACACACACACACACACACACACACACACACACACACACACACACACACACACACACATTTAACATTTCTTTCGTAGGAGTTGTGGGCCTTTTGGGGGGCAGTTTTAAGACCTTGAAAATAGTGGTAGGAACCGAACCCGGGACCTCTTGTTTTTGTGGCGAGCATGTTAACCAGTGCACTATGGAGATCCGTGTGTGTGTGTGTGTGTGTGTGTGTGTGAAGGTGGGGGGGTGGGGGGGGGGTCCTCAAAAACATGCTAAACTCAAAAGTAAACAAGCAGAAACACGAAAGCACTACCACCACCACCACCACCACCACCACCAGTGCCACCCCAGTAACACCAAGGCACCGTTGGGCACTGTGTTGGGTGTGGATGGCAGAGGAGGAGAGAACATCTGGTCACAACATCATTACCCCCTCCCCTCTTAACCCCTCTCCTCTCTTAGTCTTCCTCCTCCTCCTCCTCCTCCTCCTCCTCCTCCTCCTGCTTCTGTTTCTTTGTATTTTAATTATTCATCTCTCTCTCTCTCTCTCTCTCTCTCTCTCTCTCTCTCTCTCTCTCTCTCTCTCTCTCTCTCTCTCTCTCTCTCTCTCTCTCCACTCCCCCCTTCCCCCTTTCCCCCCTCTCTGCAAAATTAATTACGTGAACAATATCCTTTTTGAAAACTAATTCCCGCTTCCCAAAAAGTATGTCATTATTTTTAATCGCAATGCTTACCCTTAATAGCCTCTCCTTGCATAACTCCACTAGTGTGACACGCAGCGGTAATGGCGGGGAAGTATTGTTTTAATGTATTAGTTATTGTGGTCATTAGAGCTTTAGTATGTAGTAGTATAGAAGCAGTAGTAGTGGTAGTAGTAGTAGTAGTAGTAGTAGGCATTCATTACCCTATTCTACCTCTCTGTCCCTCCATTTCCATCATCTATATTATCTTATCCTGTTTCTCCTTCAGTCATTGTTTTCATTCTCATTTTCTCTCTCTCGGCGTCTCAGGTGTTTCGTGGGTACTGACTAGGCAAGCTTATATTGTCCACACTCCTCCCTCTCTACCTTCCCTCTCTCTCTACCTCCCTTTCTGCCTGCTTCGTCCCATGTAATAACAACAATAGGAAACGTAGGAGGAGGTGGAGGAGGAGGATGACTACACACACACGCACACTCACATTTCATAACCTCACTTCAAAACACTCATTTCTTGGGCACTCCTGGAGGTAATGTGTTTGGATATATAGTTATCATGGTTATTATGTCTTAGTATGTAGTAGAAACCGTAGTGGTAGTAGTAGTAGTAGTAGTAGTGACAACAACACACACTCGCATTTCATAACCTCACCTCAAGTCATGGTTATTATGTCTTAGTATGTAGTAGAAGCCGTAGTAGAAGTAGTAGTAGTAGTAGTAATAGCAACAACACACACTCGCATTTCATAACCTCACCTCAAGTCATGGTTATTATGTCTTAGTATGTAGTAGAAGCCGTAGTAGAAGTAGTAGTAGTAGTAGCAACAACACACACTCGCATTTCATAACCTCACCTCAAGTCACTCGGTTCTCGTCCGCTCCTGAAGGTCGTAATGTGTCGCTTGCGCTGATGGCCGCGCTGTCCCCTCCACTGGCCTGCCCCGCCTCGCCCTGTCGCCTCTTATAGGGATCGTCACCCTCGCCCCACCGGAACTCAGGCTGGCGAGGCGGTGGCCGGGCGCGTGTTTGTGTAACCTTCAGGGCGCGGTGGGCGAGGCGAGGGTTCGATTCCCGCCCGTGATCAAAGGGGCGTGATGAATGGTGTCGTGGTGGTGTCGTCTCTAGTTCCTTGTCTTGGTGGAGGGGGGAGGGGGGGTTAGGGGGGAGGGGGAGTGTGTGTGTGTGTGTGTGTGTGTGTGTGTGTGATAGTCTAACGGAGGGATATTGAAAGGAACACAGAACAGAGAGAGAGAGAGAGAGAGAGAGAGAGAGAGAGAGAGAGAGAGAATGAGTCACAAACTCCAGAAAAAAAGGAAGTCAAACACAAAAACCATTGCGACTGCCATTTCCGATTCTCTCTCTCTCTCTCTCTCTCTCTCTCTCTCTCTCTCTCTCTCTCTCTCTCTCTCTCTCTCTCTTTATCTATATATCTATATTTTTTTTTCTCTGTCTCTATCTATTTATCTATCTGTCTCTAGCTCCTTGAAAGCCGTAACTACGTCATTTCTCGCAACACTATTTTTTACCTCATTTTTTCCATCACTAAGTCTGTGTAGGCCATTAGGCTCTTGTAATATAGTGTGTGTGTCCGCGCTGAGCATGTTGTGTGGTGGTGGTGGGGGTGGTTAGGTTGGTCTGAAAGAAGGTCTGTATAGGTCTGTATCCCTTACTCTCAAACTTTCCGGGCCTAGACACCCACATTTGATCAAGGTTTCGTATTGGTTGTTGTGTTAGTAATTCCATGGGGTAGTTTTATGAGCCTAGTAATGGTTTGGCGAGGCTTCTGCACCGTGAATGGGAAAAATAAGTCTTGATAACCCAACTAATATGTGAAAAAAGGTCAACATATCTCTTTTCCTTATTCTCAAACATTTAGGGGCTTTCATACCGACATTTGATACGTCTTTCATAGAGGTTGTTGTGTTAGTATTTCTATGGGTAGTTTTATAAGCCTAGTAATGGTTTGACAAGTCTTCTGCACTGTGAATGTGAATAATGCTCATGAAAACCAGACATCTATGTGAAGGACGTTTGATAAGGTTTTCGCAGAGGTTGTTGTATTAGTATTTCCATGGGTAGTTTTTGAGCCTAGTGATGGTTTGACAAGGCTTCTGCACCGTGAATATAAATAATACTCATGAAAACCAGACATCTATGTGAAGGACGTTTGATAAGGTTTTCGCAGACGTTGTTGTGTTAGTATTTCCATGGGTAGTTTTATGAGCCTAGTGATGGTTTGACAAGGCTTCTGCACCGTGAATATAAATAATACTCATGAAAGCCATACATCTATGTGAAGGACGTTTGATAAGGTTTTCGCAGAGGTTGTTGTGTTAGTATTTCCATGGGTAGTTTTATGAGCCTAGTGATGGTTTGACAAGGCTTCTGCACCGTGAATATAAATAATACTCATGAAAACCAGACATCTATGTGAAGGACGTTTGATAAGGTTTTCGCAGAGGTTGTTGTGTAAGTATTTCCATGGGTAGTTTTATGAGCCTAGTGATGGTTTGACAAGGCTTCTGCACCGTGAATATAAATAATACTCATGAAAACCAGACATCTATGTGAAGGACGTTTGATAAGATTTTCGCAGACGTTGTTGTATTAGTATTTCCATGGGTAGTTTTATGAGCCTAGTAATGGTTTGACAAGGCTTCTGCACCGTGAATATAAATAATACTCATGAAAACCAGACATCTATGTGAAGGACGTTTGATAAGATTTTCGCAGACGTTGTTGTATTAGTATTTCCATGGGTAGTTTTATGAGCCTAGTGATGATTTGACAAGGCTTCTGCACCGTGAATATAAATAATACTCATGAAAACCAGACATCTATGTGAAGGACGTTTGATAAGGTTTTCGCAGAGGTTGTTGTGTTAGTATTTCCATGGGTAGTTTTATGAGCCTAGTGATGGTTTGACAAGGCTTCTGCACTGTGAATATAAATAATACTCATGAAAACCAGACATCTATGTGAAGGACGTTTGATAAGGTTTTCGCAGAGGTTGTTGTTGGTGTTTCCATGGGTAGTTTTATGAGCCTAGTGATGGTTTGACAAGGCTTCTGCACTGTGAATATAAATAATACTCATGAAAACCAGACATCTATGTGAAGGACGTTTGATAAGGTTTTCGCAGACGTTGTTGTGTTAGTATTTCCATGGGTAGTTTTATGAGCCTAGTGATGGTTTGACAAGGCTTCTGCACCGCAATATGAAAAATACTCATGCGAGCCCGACTAATCTCCTTTGTGACCGTTGGAAATATTTATGGGAGCCGAAAGCGTCCAAGAATACGCGCCACTGTGTTCGATAATACATTTCAAAAGCCCAGATCGTCCCTCCCTCGCTGGTGTCCGCTTGATCGATGCCGTAATCAAAGTTTTGGCAGAAGGTGTTGCTAGAAGGCTCATTGGTCCATAAGGGGATCTGAAACTACTTGGCGTGCTAAGAGATATGGATAGGCCCTGTGACTACTAATTAATGCAGTCATTCTTCTGCAGTAGTTTGGAAAGGATGGTATAGTAGAGGTGGTGGTAGTGGTGGTGACAGTGGTAGTAGTAGTTTTATAAGTAATACTGGTTAAGTAGTAGAATTGATAGTAGTTGCTGTAAAAAAAATGTTGATGTTCTTCCTGTTATTTTACCCTTGAGCTTCCTCCCTTGCTGTAAAAAAAATAAAAAAATAAAAAAAAATAAAAAAAAGATAAATAAATAAAAGGAGTGGTAGTTGCCTCCTCCGTGGTGCAGTGGTAAGCGTGCCTATCTACGAATGCACGTTCCTGGGTTCGAGTCCCGTCCTGGGCGTGCAGTTCACCCCGCTATCCATCCCCCCCTCTCGCGATGCTAGATAAATACGCGGGAAAACCTGGGGAGAGTAAACTGTGGTATCCCAAATGTCACACTGGCCCTGCACCTCGGGGTAATGAGTTCATCCCTCCACAAGCTTACGGGTCAGTGCGACGGAGATGAGCACCGAGGCTAGGCGCAGCTATGACCACCAACTTTACTTTTACCTTCCTTAAAGCTTAAAATCCTTTGTTAGAGCATTGAACTTTTCCAGGGGGATTTAAAGGGATTCTTAATTCCCCAAAGAGCTGTGTAACACTTTGTCCGGCGGATGTGTGCGTGTGTGTGTGTGTGTGTGTGTGTGTGTGTGTGTGTGTGTGTGTCGGAAGGATATATGAACAGACGTTTTCTCCACGTATTCTTGCGTTTTTCTATTTATGGCATTTTCTTTTCTTTCTTTTCTTCTTTTTTTCTCTCAGTTTCTTGGTTTGTTCCTGTATTGGTGTTTTCCTTTTCATTTATACTCATCATTATTTAGTTCTTTTCTTTAATTTTCTTGTGGGTTAGTTTTGTTTTCTTTTGTTTTTCCCGCCTTTTTCCTTCTTCCTTTATAATAATTAGTTTTTTCTTCTTTATAATAATTAGGTTTTTTATATAATTGGTGTTTTTTCCTCTATAATAATTTAGTTTTTTTCTTTCTTCTTTATAATAATTAGTGTTTTTTCCTCTTTATAATAATTAGTGTTTTTTTTCTTCTTTTCTTTACAATAATTAGTTTTTTCTTCTTTCTTTATAATAATTAGTTTTTTCCTGTATATTGAAAGAGACAGAACTTCATTTTTAGGAGATGAAAGAAAAAGGAGAGAGAGAGAGAGAGAGAGAGAGAGATTATTAGAGATAGAAGGAGAAAGATACGAGAAAAAGAAAGAGGTTAAGAAAGAGGAAGAGTTTTTTTATTAAGAGATAGAAGGAGAAAGATACGAGAAAAAGAAAAAGATTAAGAAAGAAAGAAAGAGGGAGAGTTTTTTTTTATTAACCCTATCCGCTCCGAGGGGGTACATATCTGGCCCCCCCTTCAGGCACGTCGATCAAAACGATACACTTTATTTTTTTTTTTTTTACTTTCCACTAGCTTCTTTTCACTCATTATTCATTATTGTTTTACACTATTGATTCGGTACCAGTACTTAGTGTTCATGAGCGTTATCGTTGTTCTGATAGATGAGTACGTTGCTAGATGTTACGAGTGCGCAAATTTGAAAACGTCGGAGCGGATAGGGTTAAGAGATAGAAGGAGAAAGATGTGAAAAAGAAAGAAAGAATGGAAAAAAGAAAGAGTTCCATTAAGAAAGAGAAGGAAAGAATTGTAAGAGAATTAAAAAAAGAAAAAAGGAAGGAAAAAATGTGAGAAAGAGAGAGAGAGAGCGAGAACGCCTTAGTATTGACTTAAATTAGAGCTAGTTCTTAATTACTTACGGTAACCTACACTCTCTCTCTCTCTCTCTCTCTCTCTCTCTCTTTGTGTGGTCAGTTTTGCGTCTAGTCATGTAAGGTCAACCGGAAATGGTCTCTTGAGTCCTCCTCTTCTCCTCCTCCTCCTCCTTCTCCTCCTCGTCATCATCATCATCATCATCATCCTCTCTTTCTCTTCCCTTCACTCAACTTTTTTTTTTTTTTGCCTTCCTTTCCATTCCTCACGTCTGCCTTCCTTCCTTCCTTCCTTTCCTCCTCCTCCTCCTCCTCCTCCTCCTCCTCTCTCTCTCTCTCTCTCTCTCTCTCTCTCTCTCTCTCTCTCTCTCTCTCTCTCTCTCTTCCTTTGTTTAATATTTTCATTCTTTTCTTTTTCTTTTTATTATTATTATTATTATTATTATTATTATTATTATTATTATTATTATTATTATTATTATTATTATTATTATTATTATTATTATTATTATTATTATTATTATTATTATTATTATTATTATTATTATTATTGTTGCTGTTACTATTTGTATTTTTAAGTTCTTGAGTTTTTTCTTTTTTTTCTTTTTTACGTCTCTTCTTTCTTTTGTCCTTGCTCCTCCTCCTTCTCCTCCTCCTCCTCCTCTTTCCCCTCCTCCTCCTCCTCCTCCTCCTCCTCCTCCTCCTCCTCCTCCTCCTCCTCCTCCTCTCCTCCTCCCCTCCCTCCTCCTCCTCCTCCTCCCCTTTCTCCTCCTCCTCCGCGGTCCGTTGTTTTGGTGGTCATGGTAATATTTTTAATCATGACAGTGACTCACTCTCATTGTCTTTCTTCTCTCTTCTCTCTCTCTCTCTCTCTCTCTCTCTCTCTCTCTCTCTCTCTCTCTCTCTCTCTCTCTCTCTCTCTCGCTCTCTCTCTCAGTACTTTTACACTTTTATATCGAGAGAGAGAGAGAGAGAGAGAGAGAGAGAGAGAGAGAGAGAGAGAGAGAGAGAGAGAGAGAGAGAGAGAGAGAGAGAGTTCACAAAGAAACTGATTGACAGACAGATAGACATATATAAACGTACCCCATACATCCAGAGAGAGAGAGAGAGAGAGAGAGAGAGATGGAGGTAGGGGCGGAGTTCCCTTGAGACGCTCCGTACCATAAGCTTCAACACTTTGGTAACAGCATTGGATTATCTGGAGCGGACCACACCCACGGATACATTTAACAGGTGACGCTGATGCAGAGGAACTAAACTTACTATTATAGAAAGAAATAACTAGAGAACAGAGAGCACAAACTTGATATAGCTGGAGAACGCGTGACTTTTCGATGCAGTGAAGACATACTTGCCACATAAAGGAACGACTATAAAGAACTCGGTCAATAAGTTAGCTGTGTGTTTGCCCCTAGAGATTGTAGTCCATATGTTCAGTCCCTTATGTCTACTCCCCTGACTAAATCAAGGCCTTTATTTTTTTTAGCACTCGTCCCCTACCATTGTATCTTTTTAGTATCCTGGTGCTACTTCCACATGTATCCTTACTTGTATAATCACACTCTGTACTTTCGGCCACCTCTTTTGATTTTTTTTTAGGAGCAGCGAGTAGCGGGCTTTTTGTTATTATTGTTCCCTTTTTTTTTTTTGCCCTTGATCTGTCTCCATTGTTGTAAAAAAAAAAAAACTGCCTGGGGGTTGGGATGGCATGTTCCTCCCTTCTCCTTTGTTGTTTACTTGCAACACTAAACTATCAGTCAATCAAGTTAGCGGTATAAAAGGCGTTGCTGCACAGAAAACAAATTCCTGGCATAACGGTCTGTATTCCAGGCTCTCCAAATAGTGATAAAATAATAGCTAATAATAATGATGATGATGACCAAGTGTAGCTGATACTGTAAGTCCCTCAAGTGTTCTTCTGCGGATGACACGGTTCAACGGTTTATGGGTCGTATTTTGAAACATTTCGTCTCCCAAGTTCACATATTTGCCAAGGCTTTCGTATAAGTTGCAGGCATCTCCAGGGGTAGTTTTATGACCCTGATGGTAGTTTGACCATTCTTATGTACCGTGAACTTAAAAAAACACGCTCTCCAAATAGTGATAAAATAATAGCTAATAATAATGATGATGATGATGATGACTAAGTGTAGCTGACACTGTAAGTCCCTCAAGTGTTTTTTTCTGCGGATGACACGGTTCAACGGTTTATGGGTCGTATTTTAAAACATTTCGTCTCCCAAGTTCACATATTTGCCAAGGCTTTCGTATAAGTTGTGGGCATCTCCAGGGGTAGTTTTATGACCCTGGTGGTAGGCTGACTCTGCTCCTGTACCGCGAACCCAAAAAAACACTCATTAGAACACGATTGGTCCCCTCTTTGACCCTTAGAAATAGTTGATGTGAGAAGCGAAAATGTCTTATAATAACGGTCTTTGGGTCGTGCCTCTCGGGTTTTACTTAATTAAGAGCTCGTAACGTAACGCCCACGTCTCCTTCCTAGAGCTCGTAACGTAACGCCCACATCTCCTTCCTCTCGTGTCCTCCCTGAACCAAGACAAAACTGGAAGGCCCATTGTGTAATATTCTTGGCAAGGTGTGTGTGTGTGTGTGTGTGTGGTTTTTCCCTCGTTAGAATAAGAAGTTCAAGTGATGTAAGGCCCTGGAAGTATGATGTCATAGTAGCAAGCGCGCATTCACACACACGCGCGCACACACACACACACACACACGCACCTTGCCAAGAATATTACACAATAGGCCTTCCAGTTTTGCCTTGGTTCAGGGAGGACACGAGAGGAGAGAGGTGTGGGCGTTACGTTACGAGCTGGAGCTGGAGGGATTGGCATACGAGGAAAGACTAAAGGAAATGGACTTATCAACACTAGAACAAAGAAGAGAAAGGGGAGACCTAATACAAATCTACAAATTATTGAGCAAAATGGAAGAAGTAGACAACGAGGAGTTACCACTAAATGAAGAAATTACCACTAGGAACACAAGAGGACATAGTAAAAAATTGAGGAAGGGAAGATACTTGAGAGACAAAGAAATATAGCTTCCCGCAAAGAATTAAAGAGGTTTGGAACAGACTAAGTGAGGATGTAGGATCGGCGAGGAGTGTGCAAAGCATTAAGGAAAAGTTGGATAAATGTAGATACGGAGACGGGACCACACGAGCGTAAAGCCCAGGCCCTGGAAAACTACAACTAGGTAAATACACACGAACACACACACACACACACACACACACCCACACGAACACTCTCTCTCTCTCTCTCTCTCTCTCTCTCTCTCTCTCTCTCTCTCTCTCTCTCTTAATACTTAATAATTGATTTAATATTGATTGCGTAAAGATGAGGAGATTCAGAGAGAGAGAGAGAGAGAGAGAGAGAGAGAGAGAGAGAGAGAGAGAGAGAGAGAGTTAACATGCTTGTAAGTTCCCGATCCATTAACACTAATTATGTGTTGACCCCGAGGCTGCGGACAGAGAGAAAGAGACAGAGAGAGAGAGAGAGAGAGAGAGAGAGAGAGAGAGAGAGAGAGAGAGAGACCTCGAAATTTTAACTGATCTCTCTCTCTCGCTCTCACACACACACACACACATTCCCTTAAAAAAATTACTAAACTACTACTATTATGCACTAAATCATAATAGCATTAATAGTAATAATAATAATAATAATAATAATAATAATAATAATGATAAAAATAATTCACAGTTCCCATTACCATTTTATTTTCTCTCCGTCCTCACTCAGTACAAAAACCTTATATAACACATCCAGGCATTAAGTAACAAGCCCATGAGCCAATAAGTGGAGCGAGGACCCTTCCTTACAACACTCTATATACTATTATCAACCCTTGCCCACTCTCGTCTCAGCCTCCTCCTTACATGACAGGCCATATAGGTTGTAAAGAAGCCAGAAACGGTAGTAGCGACAGCCATCTCAAACACCCTATTATTCTCTGTTTGTGCCTTCCGACCACCTCCTTACATTACAAAGCCATATGAATTGTCAAGAAGCCAGATACGGTAGCAGCGACAGCCTTCACAAACGTCCTATATCTGTTCTTGCATTCTGACCCTCTTCTTACGTCACAAAGCTATGGGTCATTCAGATACGACAAAGAGTAAGAACAGAGGCTGCCTTCACGGATTTCTATATTTTCTGTTTATGTTTCGATTTAGTGTTTCTTGTAGTATTGTGTTGTATTAGTAATGTATTGTAGTATTTTCTCTTCCTGTGTTCCTGGTTTGATAAGAATGAAATTGTGAAGAGAGTGTACAAGGGAGGGATTGAGGGAGGGGAGGTGAAGTGGACCAGTAGGGTGAGCGAGTATTGGAGCGAGAGTTGGTAGCAGCAGGATTGAGTGTGGTGAGAGGGAGTGCCAGAACAGGGAGAGATGGAGACACTTCTGCCGCGGCCACCCCCTGGAGGGAAGTTCACGTGAGGGAGGGAGATGTCAGAGATTTAGACAGATAGATAGTGTTCCGAGTTAGTGTTTCTTGTAGTCTTGTGTTGTATTGCTAGGGATGGAGGGTGTGGGCATTCATACCTATACAAAATTGGAGTATTTGCATATTTTTGTCGCTTCTAGAAATAATAACTTGAGTTTCAGCATTTTCCTTCCCTCAGAGGATTAAGATTACAATAACTTTACAATAATCTGAATTCCATGGGTCAGAAAACCCTAATAGTTGTAAGAAAATAATTTGAGATTCAGTTTATTCCTTCCCTCTGAGGATTAAAATTATAATAACTTTACAATAATCTGAATTCCATGGGTCAGAAAATCCTAATAGTTGTAAGAAAATAATTTGAGATTCAGTTTATTCCTTCCCTCTGAGGATTAAAATTACAATAACTTTACAATAATCTGAATTCCATGGGTCAGGAAATTCCAAATATAGTAAAGAAATAATTTGAGATTCAGTTTATTCCTTCCCTCAGAGGATTAAAATTACAATAACTTTACAATAATCTGAATTCCATGGGTCAGGAAATTCCAAATATAGTAAAGAAATAATTTGAGGTTCAGTTTATTCCTTCACTCAGAGGATTGAAATTACAGCAAAGTTATGTTAATCAGAGTTTCATGGGTCAGAAAATCACAATAGTAGTAAGAAAATAATTTGAGATTCAGTTTATTCCTTCCCTCAGAGGATTGAAATTACATCAAAGTTACATTAATCTGAATTCCATGGGTCAGGAAATTCCAAATATAGTTAGGAAATAATTTGAGATTTAGTTTATTCCTTCCCTCAGAGGATTAAAATTACAATAACTTTACATTAATCTGAATTCCATGGGTCAGGAAATTCCAAATATAGTTAGGAAATAATTTGAGATTAAGTTTATTCCTTCCCTCAGAGGATTAAAATTACAATAACTTTACATTAATCTGAATTCCATGGGTGAGAGAATCCTAATAGTTGTAAGATAATAATTTGAGATTCAGTTTATTCCTTCCCTCAGAGGATTAAAATTACAGCAAAGTTATGTTAATCAGAGTTTCGTGGGTCAGAAAATTCCAAATATAGTGAAGAAATAATCTGAGATTCATGTTATTCCTTCCCTTATAAGATCCAAAATACAGTACAAATCCATTAATCTGAATCCCATGGGTAAAAAAATCCTAGTTGTACAATTTTCTTATAATGGGAGAGTATAATAAAAAGGCAGCATCCCAGACTTCTGTTGAGAGGAAAATATATAATCTGAAAACACTTGTCTGGCTTGCTGGGAATTATATATAAACACGTATTAGAAAATTAGATTAAAGAACATTTGCTGGATATTTTCAACGGCACAATGGATGGAGTGGTTACAATAGGCTTTAACCCCTTGACTGTGGATTCCCTACCAGAAGACCTCACCAAGCTACAGGAATGGAACAAAAAGTGGCTGCTACAATTCAGGGAAGAAAAATGTGAAGTCCTGCACCTTGGGAGGGGAAATCCAGCATACCAATGCCACATGGGAAACACCCCACTATCCACCACAGAGGCAGAGAAAGACCTGGGACTATATGTTACCAGGCTATCAGTGAAAGCCAAATCCGTGCTGATTGCAGCGGACGGGTTAAGAAGTGGAATGTTTTCAGGGGGTTACATATATTTACATGTATTAAAAAATTAGATTAACCCTTAGACGACGGTGGAACTGTATATAGACGGTCCAAAATTCAGTCAGTCAGTTTTGTATAGCAGAAGTACAACAACACTTCCAGGATACCGTAGAATTTATATATAGATGATAGTTAAAACACCTCTTGTGTGGTGCAACTATATTTATGCTACGGTCCTAAGGTCGGCAGTGACTATATATTGACGATTCATTTTGGGGGAGCTACTCTTCAAATACTGCCCCACCATCTAAGGGTTAAGGAAGATTAACTCGACATTTTGAGCGGCACAATGGATGGAACGGTTACAACAGTTTTATTTAAGAGGTGGAACATTTGCAATCTCTCGCCATCATAAACACCAAATGGACGGAATCAGAGCCACAGAACAGGAGAATTTGGCTGTGGATATGACCTTAAATAACAGCCGCCGTGGTATAACTAACAGCAAACTTTCCTATTCTTTGACTCAGACAGAATGAACACCAAGCTGCCTTTCCTACAAACAAGCTCTCTCTCCCACTCTCTCATTCTCTAAAAACATCATAGTCTTGTGTATCTAACAAGTGCCACAACGAGAATATATCTATCAAAATTAACATTAAAATCAAGCTGTATAAAACACGTTAGTCAGAATACTACGATGCTTAACCTATGTCGGGTGGCCACTTATCCAATGACACACCTGTAAGATAAGACAGTGAATGCCCAGTGAGTCTCAGGCTGAATGCTGGTCTCCTTTCCACGCAACCTCCATCACAAAAACCGAAGTCTCAGAGCCAGCAAATGATACGTCCTGACAGAATTTTTGTGACTGCGGGTTCGTCTTAAGCCACCACAGTTGTTGATGAGGTCATTAGTCAAGTTAGTAGTGATCCAGGTTAAGTTGAATGGGAAGTATTTTGTATTTGCTCGCGTAGTTTTATGAGTCCAGTGAGTCTGACGAGGCTTTTGCACCATGGATGTGAAAAAAGTACCCATGAGAACCCGATTAACATGTGAAGGTCGTCTACGTGTCTGTTTTCCTTATTTTTAAACATATCAGGGGCTTACACACCCTCATTTTGATAGGGCTTTCATGGAGGTTGTTGTGGGTATTTCAATGAGAAGTTTTATGAGCCTAGTGATAGTTTGACATCCGCTATGCTTGGACAAACTTATGGGACACCAATTGTTTCTTTCTCAATAGATTCCTAACCAACAAGTTCATGCTCATATTGAAAACTACTATCCACAGCAATTCATGATGTACGCAGTTTTGATCAAAGTATTTTTGTGTCCGTCAAGGCCTCAACTATGATGCTTTGAGAAATATTTGTTCCCTGGTCCTAAGCTTCAGTTTTTCTTCCCACCTCTAAGTTCCCTTCCTGCCCTGCTAAAAGTGAAGTACATTGAAGCCCAGAGCCATAGAAAAGAAGAATTTGACCACCTCTATCATCACAGTTGCCATGTCATTACCCAAAGAGCTGTGCAAAATACAAATTGACACTGATACAAGTTTTTTTCTGTGCTCTACGTATCATCAAGATCTCAAAGAAACACTCTCGTATCAGCATCAACTTGAATTTCATGTGGCTCTTTTGGTAACAACTTGGTGCCTGTGATAAGGTGTGGCAAACTCTACTATTCAGTGCCTGTCTTATCCTACTCTAGCCAGTGAATGTTGTTATGGGAGAAGTGTTTCCTTTTTACACGACACAATTTTTCCATGTACATCAGTTAAGCGCTCGCCCACCAAACACTGCACTGGGAATAGTGTGAAAACATTGACTTATGCTTCTAATACTCATTCATTAGAACCTAAAAAATAATGCCAAGTTCTCACAGCAAAACCTCACTGCACTACACTAAACCCTCCTATATCAGAATACTGTGGCCCTATTTACAGATTATGCTTTCTGCTTAAAAAATGATGACCGACTCTTGAAAATAATCCCTCATGTGGCTCATCAGTCCGTTTGATTCTGATGAACTTCTTGACAAGTTCATGAGACACAGCGTGAAAAACATCACCAGTAATAGTCTTATAAGCTGTAAGTGTCGACAGCCGTTAGTTGTTCTCTCTTGTGTGAAGTATAAAAATGGACGGAATGTTTGCAGCAGAAATATTCACAAGGAAGGTATGAGAGCTTAGAGACTACTGTGCCCTTTATGAGGAGAGGGTATATGAGCCTCCTTCTCCCTTAGTCAGCATACAAAGGCTTAAAAACATGTCCCTTTCTTGCAGAGGGAATGTATAAGTTTTCCCCTTCCTTTGACAGCATACTGGAGCTTAAAACTAATACAGCTGTTTTGAGGAGGGACTGTGTAATAAGCTTTCCCCTCCCTTAGTATACTGCAGCTTAAAACTAATATACTGTCTTGAGGAGGTATAATGTTTCCTCTCCCTTAGACAGCATACTGGAGCTTAGAACTAATATGCTGTCTTGCAGAGGTACTGTATAAGGTTTCCCCTCCTTAGACAGCATACTGGAGCTTAGAACTAATATGCTGTCTCAAGGAGAGACTGTGTAAGCTTTCCTCCTCCCCTAGACGGCATACTCATACTTCTCCTTCCTCTGTGGCTCCTCGGGCATGTCGGGCATCTCCACCACCTCAATGTACTCCCTGACGCTGTCCTTCTCGTCGTAGAGGCAGGACACGGTGTTGATGGAGGCCTGGTCATCATCCTCTATCACCTCCCTGTTCAGCGGAACCGAGCGAGCACATAACAGCCGGTCCCCGTACTTGATGATGATGAACGCCACGATGATGACGAACATGGCCAGGGCGGTGAGCGGGGGCCAGGCAGCGTTGACGGCCATGGTGACGAGCTGTGGAGTAGTGGTAAGGGAGGGAAATTGAGGTTACAGACCGAAGAAGAAATAATAAAGAAGGGAATATGACAGGAAAAAACTGAGGGGTATTCACAGGCATGGTATAGGGAGGAAAATGAAGAGCTATGGAGGAGTGGTAAGGGAGGAAAACTGAGGTTATATACTAAAGAAGAAATAAAAAAAAAGGATTATGAGAGGAAAAAAACTGAGGGGTATTCACAGGCATGGTATAAGGAGGAAAATGAAGAGCTGTGGAGGAGTGGTAAGGGAGGAAAATTGAGGTTATATACTAAAGTAATAAAAAAAAGGATTATGAGAGGAAAAACTGAGGGGTATTCACAGGCATGGTATAAGGAGGAAAATGAAGACTTATGGAGGAGTGGTAAGGGAGGAAAATTGAGGTTATATACTAAAAAAATAAAAAAAAGGATTATGAGAGGAAAAACTGAGGGGTATTCACAGGCATGGTATAGGGAGGAAAATGAAGAGCTGTGGAGGAGTGGTAAGGGAGGAAAATTGAGGTTATATAATAAAGAAAAAAAAAAAAGGATTATGAGAGGAAAACCTGAGGGGTATTCACAGGCATGGTATAGGGAGGAAAATTAAGACTTATGGGGGAGTTGTAAGAGAGGAAAATTGAGGTTATATGATAAAGAAGAAATAAAAAAAAAGGATTATGAGAGGAAAAACCTGAGGGGTATTCACAGGCATGGTACAGGGAGGAAAATGAATGAGGTTACAGACTAAAGAATCATTAACCCAGTAGCTGCAGGGATCATGTTTCTTAATGGTCCCTCTGAGCGAGAAAAATGAGAAAAAATCATCACTCATGCAAACCATTTCATAATATATATCAACACATTTGTGATCAGTTTATGTATCATCTATTTTTGGGGGGTTATATCATGGTAAAAATTTGGCCCGTTGCTGGTACACGGTAAAGCCACAAATTTGGCCCGTTGCTGGTACACGGTAAAGCCACAAATTTGGCCCGTTGCTGGTACACGGTAAAGCCACAAATTTGGCCCGTTGCTGGTACATGGTAAAGCCACAAATTTGGCCCGTTGCTGGTACATGGTAAAGCCACAAATTTGGCCCGTCGCTGCTACCAGGTTAAAGAAAGGATTACGAGAAGAAAAGAACAGAAGGATTTTGATAGCCATGGTGAAGAGCTGCGGAATAATGTGAGTGTTCCTGGCGGTAAGGGAAGAGAGGTGAGGTTACAGACTAAGGAAGAATCATTAAAAAAGGATCACAAGAAGGAAAGAACTGGAAGGTATTGATAGCCATGATGAAGAGTTGTAGTGTGAGTGTTGGTGGCAGTAAGGGAAAAGAGTTGAGGTTACAGACTTAGGAAGAATCGTTAAAAAAGGATCATGAGAAGGAAAGAACTGGAAGGTATTGACAACCATAGTGAAGAGCTGCAGAATAGTGTGAGGGTTCATGGTGGTAAGGGAAGAAGGTTAAGGTTACAGACTAAAGATGAAACAGCAAAAAAAAAGGAGTATAAGAAGAAAGAGCTGGAAGGCATTGACAGCCATGGCGAAGAATGTAGTGTGAGTGTTGGTGGCAGTTAGCAAAGTTAGCAAATGAGGTTACAAACTAATGAAGACAATATAATAAGAAAAAAAAAGGAGTATGAAAAGAAAAAAAAGGAGGTATATCGACAATCACAGTAGAGTGTTAGTGGTGGTGAGGGAAGAAAACTGAGGTTACAGACTAAAGAAGAAAGAAGAAAAGGAGTATAAGAAGAAAAAACTGAAGGATATCGACATTGCAGATAAGTGTTAGTGGTGGTGAGGGAAGAAGATTAATAATGATGTCAGAATTAAAACTGCAAAGGCATTTCACTCTTAAGAAATCATTTACTTAGATTCCAGGGCACCTTAAATACACTTGGCCATCAGGTATGTGTGGTATATATACATGTGCACCCTCGCCACTATGTTTAGAGTTAACCCGTCCACTGCAATTGGCATGGATGTGGCTTTCACTGGTAGCCTGGTAACATATGCTCCCAGGTCTTTCTCTGCCTCTGTGGTGGATAGTGGAGTGTTTCCCATGTGGTATTGGTATGTTGGATATCCCCTCCCATGCTGCATGACTTTACATTTTTCTTTATTGGACTGTAGCAGCCACTTTTTGCTCCTTTCCTGTAGCTTGGTGAAGTCTTCTTGTAGGAAATCTGCAGTCAAAGGGTTAATGAGGCACCTCACCTTTCAGTTCCCAGGGCAGGCAGCGAGGGCAGGTGTTGGGTTGTGATGGGAGGCTCCTAGTAGAGGGCGTCGAGGGGCCGCTGCTTGGCCTTGCGCACAAAGATGAGGGAGGCGAAGCGGTTCCCTGTGTCAGGGTCGTTCCAGTACTTGGAGTGTTCGTGGCAGCAGCTGCAGATCCAGTTGACCTGCGGGAGACCAGGTTGGTGTTAGTGCCTCGGGCTGCCGCACATCTTTTTTTTTTTTTTTTTTTTATAGCTAAGGGAAGCAGCTCAAGGGCAGAAAACAAAAACTGAAACAAAATGGCCCACTAGACATTGCTCCTACTAAAAAAAAGAAAAAAAAGGAGAGGCCAACTTTGGGTGGAGAGGTGTCTTGATACTCTCCTCTTGAAAGGGTTTAAGTCATAGGCAGGAGGAAATACAGGCAAAGGAAGGCAGAGTTGATCAGCGGAAGGGATAAAAGAATGAAGATGCTAGTTGACTCTTGCATGCACCAGGCCACCCTCCCTCTTCAGGCTCTTTCCACTGTGATCCAAGAATATTTGATCCCTCCCATAATTACCTTCCTATACACCACCACCTCTGTAATGCCAGTTAAATAATACCTTTGAGTTGAAAACGACACTAAGAATTGTAACCTCCTTGGAAACAGTCAGTGCTAAAGAAATACCGTGCCATGAAGAAACATTAGGAAGCGAGACAGACTGTGTAATAGTAACTTTTTTAAACAATTTATTTAAGATCAAGTTTAGAAGATCAATTTTTACTTAGGTACTCCTTTCTAGGGATCTACTGCTGCTAACACTATTACTACCACTACTACTACTACTACTATTAGATATTGCATTTCTATGGGGCTAAACTCATTCTTCAATAGAACATCTGGTAAAGTTTGGTATCATTAATGTGTCAATATCTCATTTCCTACTAACCAAACTACTCTTCTGTTGCCACACATGAATTCTACTACTATCCAAAACACCCACTACTTCATACCTCCTGGAAATCAATAGGAAAGGTTTGATGGTCAGTAGAAAGCATTTATGACAACGGAAGAGTAGTTGATCAAGTACCGAGATATCAGCCCGTTAAAAAAACATCTTAACTGAACATATGCCATCCTTGGGGGCTAACCTCTACCAGAAGTATAACCAAAGAAGCAATACCAGTGCCTCAGCCTCACCATAATCAGGACAATGCCAATGATGGTGCAGAAGGTGATGCCCACGTAGAAGGGAGTGTAGTTGAAGAACTCTGGCTTGATGCCGTACCGATTGTTGAACTCAGGCAGCGTGTTGTTGTAGGGTGGCATCGCTGAAACTCATCGCTGACACGCTGAGAATGGGGGAGTCAGGCTTAGTGGAGGAGCAGGCAGTACGAACAAGTAAATGTACTGCAGAAGCTCAAAGGAAGATGCTTAAAAGGAGGGGCAAGGATACTGGAGACTTAGTGCAGACAGCAACAAATGGGGACCTCTACCCTTAGGGACCCCAGGGCCAGATTAAGCTTAGTAAAGCCCGAGGCACAGACCAGCTTGGGGCTCAGTACCCTGAAGGTTTGGTATGAGTCATAGAGAATGAAGGAAAATTTATAATTAAACTCTTTGCAATCTTTGCTGATTTAAAACAGTTTGCTACAGATCAATTCATTAATGACATCCTCAAGATTGAGTTTCTGGTAAATGGCAGATCTGATATTCATCATGCAAATTTTTAAGATCAGTGCAATGACATTGATCAAATAAACTAATATTAATGTTCCAACTTTGATGAAATACATTCTCAACCTACACTGAACAACATCAGTAGCAAAAAAATTATCAGGCAATCTCTGCATTCAACAATGTGCTTTTCACAGGTTTTGGAACCCCTGGAGCAAGGGTTTTTAACCGGCCCGGGGTATCCAAACCCCATGGGGGCGTGAGAACCAAATGCTGGGGGCATGGGACTCAGTCTCTGGATATTATTATGTATTAAACAAGACTGGTGATGATTTCGGCAGTCAAGCACAGGGCCCAGGGGGCACGGGACCATACTGAGCAGTCCAGTGGGGGTCTGGGATCATCAGAAGGTTTAGAGCCGCAGCCCTGGAGGCCGGGCCCCGGGGTCCCTCAAGTGCCTCACGGTTAATCCAGCGTTAGTACATTGCCATAATATTTCCTATGACATGAGAATACACTCGAGACCTAATGCCACCGCCATGCCCCAAGATATGTAAGTTCCCAGCAGTGAGTGGCGAGGGCCGGCCGTTCATCCATCCCTGGCCGGGGCGGGAGCTGAGGAAGGTTGTTGCAAGGGGCGACACACACACACACACACACACTCTGCCTGTTACCAATCAAAAGCATTCGTGTGTGGCCCGCGGATTAGCTCCTGTAAGGTTACAGGTTAACACTAGCCCTGTGCTGTGATGCTGCATGAAGAGGCTAAGGTTTTTATGCCCGGGAGTGGCGGCGGAGGATGCAGGTAACGTCTTGGGGCTCATTAGAGGACAGGTACACGCACAGCCACACCCTGAGCCCTTACACGCCTATTACTCCATGCAGACTCACTAATCACCCTGTTGTAATGCACTAGACGCTGCTGGGGGTCGTCGGGCACCTTTTCCACCCACAGCTAAAGTGAACGAGGTTGAAATAAGGGTAAAAAAGCGTAAATACCTTACCTGGTTTGAATCTCAGGTGAGCGGCGTGGGCTACCTTGTGTGTATGTGTGTGCGTGTGTACGTGTGTGTGCGGTGGTGCCACTTGTACTTACCTGTATGTGCGCGGTGTTGCCACGTGTGTGTTTCCTGTGTATATGTATTTACCATAGCTGGGCACGATAACATAAAACCTTATTCCCGATAACCGATAACTGATAATGAAAAACCTTAACGGCGATAACCGATATTCGTTAACTAGAGACACAAATTTAGGCGATAATCGATAACCGATACCCGATATAAATCCACAATTCCGATACTAGCTAGCGATAAGTCCGATAGGCGAAAACGATACTATATTGATATTTCAGATAGAACAACATTGATAAATTCAAATTTTCATTATCTGTATTTTAGGAAACTTACAAAACCTTAAAACCACACGTTGACACGTACCTATGGACGGTAATACTAGAAATGCCTGAACCGGTGTTGTGTTATTTGGCGTCCGCACCGTCAAAAATTGTTTAAACATTGGTCTCAGAATGGTGCATGCTCATACCAGCAAGCGTAGACCTGTACAGTCTCACAAAGCTTTTAAACCATAATTAAGAGTTGCTGGAAGGCTGAATCAGACATATAGTACCACTACCACCATCCTCGCTGTTTCTAGAACGACACTCTGTACGAGTTGTATTTATATGTACAGAGTGTACGTCGTTCTAGAAACAGCGAGGATGGTGGTACTGTATGTTTGATTCAGCTTTCCAGCAACTCTTAATGTGTTAAAAAAGCATTGTGAGACTGTCTACACTTAATGGTCTGAGCATGCGCAGTTCACGAGAGACCAGTGTTTATAAACAAAAGCGCCAGCTTTTGACGATGGGACACCAATTAAATAACACAACACCGGGTGCCTTCAGTATCATGGCATGGTCACAAACGAATATGGAATATCAAATTTGAAGCAGTGGATAATCATTTTTGGGGCAAAGTTAAATGATTTTCCTCTATGATATATTGATTTTTGAGTAGCATAAAAAAATAACCTAATGTTTTAATTTTCATGATCTAAGTATGAAATCTCATCACCGAAGACATTTCATACCCCGAAGTTTTTTCATACAACACCGGGCCACGCATGCACAGTAAGGAGACAACGGTTTTTTTTTCTGAGAGGCGGAAAAAAGTAGCGATTATCGCTAGTTTGGTTACAAAAGTAACGAAGATACCGATATATATTTAAATAAGTAGCGGATGGCCGATAACCCGATTTTGTTATCAGCGATAAAGTATCGCGATAACTTATCGCGATAACGCCCAGCTATGGTATTTACCTTTATGTTTCTCCTCTATTTCTCTCCCTTTTCTTCTCTTCGCTAATCTCCTCCTATTGTATCTTCCTTCTCTCCTCCTTTTCTTAATTCTCTTTCTCTTCCCTTCCTTCGATCGATCTCTCAGCTAGTGCTCTCCCTTCTTTCCTCCATCTCTTTATTCATCTCCTTTTCTTCACTTCTTCTCTTCCTATCTCTCTTCCCTTCCTTTATCTTGACCTCATTTATTTCTCTCCCTTTTCTCTTTTTCTCTTCCCTCGATATCCTCTCCTCCTTTTTTCTCTCACATAATTTTTCCTTCTTTTTTATCTTTCTCTTCCTTTCTCTCTTTCCTTCCTTCATCTCTCATGTATTTCTCTCTCTTTTCTCTTATTCTCTTCCCTCCTTTTTTCCTCATCCATCTTTCCTCATCTTTTCTTTCTCTTCCTTTCTCTTCCTTGCTTTCTTCCTTTATTCTCTCTTTCCTTCCTTCCTATCTATCTATATATGTTTATCAATCTGTCTACTTATTTATCAGTCTGTCTATTAATATTACGAAGAAAGGGGAGGGAAGGGAAGGGAAGAGAGAGGAAAGGGAATTCTTCTCATTATACAAGTCCCCCCTAAAACCGTTTCAGTCATCTAAATTTCAATACTGACAAATTAATTTTTATTAATTCTCACTCGCTGGGTCCGTAGGTAGGCTGTTGGACTGACCAGGTGTCATGCCCCGAGAGCTTATTTTCATATTTCCTCTATTTTTCAACACGACTTTTGCGTGTATCGATGCACACGAGAAATTAATCAAGACCAGGAGAGGGTATTCGGTGGCTGCCTGGGACTGAACCCGCGACCAGCGTGACGAGAGAGCCACGTACTCCCTACCGAGTCGGCCAAAGAGGTACCCCGCTGGCGAAGTGAGTTATGGGAGGCTTGTTCATCAGGCATAGTCGCCGCACTACACGGCTTTTCCCCTTATGCAGATTAATTTCTGTGTGTTGAGACCTTTAGACAGTGACCCATATTGGTGCACTATTTCACAATGATCCCTGGAAAACCAGGGGAGTGTGTACCTACTAGAAAGTGTTTTTTGTGGTATGTGTCTGTTCATAGAGTCGTGTATGGCGTGTTTCAGGTTGTCAGGTCAGGTGTGATTTGCCTTGTTAATGTGAATTCATCTGAAAGTTAAGATTCGTCTGATTAATTTGCTCATATCGATAAAGGTCTTTATTTATATATACACTAAAATATAGGGAGGCTAAGAGGCCAGACTAAAAAAAAAAAGGCAAAGGTGGGGGCATACGCTATAGCTGCGCGTGGCCGCGATGCTCATCTCCGTCGCATTGGCCCTTGAGCCTGGGTGTGTTGGGGAAAAACTCATTGTTGGCTCGGGTCACAGGGCCAAGGGGACCTCGGTTTACCTTCCCCAGGCTCCCCCAGGTACCCATTACCACAGTTTACCTTCCCCAGGCTCCCCCAGGTACCCGTTACCACAGTTTACCTTCCCCAGGCTCCCCCAGGTTCCCGTTACCACAGTTTACCTTCCCCAGGCTCCCCCAGGTACCCATTACCACAGTTTACCTTCCCCAGGCTCCCCCAGGTTCCCGTTACCACAGTTTACCTTCCCCAGGCTCCCCCAGGTTCCCGTTACCACAGTTTACCTTCCCCAGGCTCCCCCAGGTACCCATTACCACAGTTTACCTTCCCCAGGGTCCCCCAGGTTCCCGTTACCACAGTTTACCTTCCCCAGGCTCCCCCAGGTTCCCGTTACCACAGTTTACCTTCCCCAGGCTCCCCCAGGTTCCCGTTACCACAGTTTACCTTCCCCAGGCTCCACCATGGCAGGTACCCGTTACCACAGTTTATCTTCCCCAGGTAAACTTTACCACAGTTTACCTTCCAGCTGGTCTCCTCCCTTCTGCCTCTTCCTCTGCAGGTCTTCTGAGTACAAAATTCTACAGTTGCATAATTTTATTTTGTGTCTCAACCCCATTTTGAGCTGAAGTAGAACTGGCACGCAAGGAGTGGAGGTGATCCCTGAGCACTGGCCAGAACAGGAGGCTGCCTAGACAAACTGCTGATACCCAGGTGGTGATAACGTGACTGCTCAACATTGGGTAGAGATGGGAGGCCACCATGAGGACTATCAGACGGAGAGGCTCCAGCCAGACAGCTTAATAACTGGAGTCGTACTGAGCCCCCAGAGACATGCATGCAGAGAAAATGATGCCGAAGTTTGCAAATGACTGCCATAGACCAAATGTCTGGAAGAGAAAAATATTTATGTATGTACGTATCACTGCTCTACAGTACATTGCCTACAAAATATTTCCATTAGTTTGTCCTGCGTTTCTACTTATCAATTTTTTATGTGAAAGTTCCGTAAACTTCTTATTTGATCACATCATCTGCTGAATGTCCTCCCTTTGGGTCTTTTTTTATTTCCCAGTCCTTCACAATTGTCCAGCTGCTGTCCTCTCTCCTAACTATGAATCCTAACCATTGCCCTTTCTTGATTTCATCTAATCTAATTTTTCTTCACTCTTTTCCATTTGCAATTTTCTCATCCAATACTGTGATTCCCACCATCAATCTCTCCATGGCTTTTTCAGTGCTTCTAAATATCCTTCCCAAAGACCTGGTCAGTGTCCACTCCTGACCTGCATGTCATGACAGGAGGAAAGCATTGACTGTAACCCTTCACTTTACGCACAAAGGTGGAGCCTTTCTGGGCCAGCCCAACCACCCTTACCCATCTCCTGCCTTACCTTTGCCCAGTTGGGGTGGGATAGCACTTGGAGGTATAAAGGGTGGAGTCGACATGGCCCGCTAATCCTAGGGAATGAGGTCAAGTCGCCGAACTGCCATTTCACTTGCCATCAAGATGGCGGATACCCAGATGAGAGCTCATGCCCACAGCCTTAGTTACTGCCTTCAGGCCACGTCTTATCCATTATGACAGTATTACTTTTGATTAAATATGCGTGTTATGCACCTATACTGGTGCCGTGCGCATTATTATCAAAGATTACCGTACATGGGGGTGGGTGTAGATGCACTGTGTAAACAAACAGCTGTTCCACCCACGGCAGAATACCTGAAATGTGAACTCATTATTTAACCAACAACTACTAATATTAGGACTTGCCTCAACTCTTACTCCCATATCCTTCACAACAAAGACAACGAAAGCTGTTTGAAATGCCAGGTACAAGTTGAGCCAAAACGGCAAGGACAACTCCAGTTTTTCCCTTCTCAGCACCTTAAAGGAAATTAACAGGCATGAGGCGCGCGCGGGCGCACACACACACACACACACACACACACACACACACACACACACACACACACACACACACACACACACACACACACACACACACACACACACACACACACACACACACACACACACACACACACACACACACACACACACACACACTCACATTATATATATATATATATATATATATATATATATATATATATATATATATATATATATATATATATATATATATATATATATATATATATATTATACAGTAAGCTCACACTTCTCACATTTTACAGGAACTATGAAAGCATTGTGAGGTAAAATCATAAAAAAATGTACTATTGAAAAAATATGAAAACAACCAATAGGGTTTGGGAGTCAGAGCTGTCATTAAGCCATAGCTTTCAATTTAGTTTTATGTACTGCAAGTACCTAACCTATTTCATAGTGACAGTTCAATGTACTATGAACATGGAATGTCTGTAATACAGAGTATCAAATTCAGAAGTCTGAATTTTTTATAAAATGTTGCATTTGTTAAAACACCGCTGGCTAATACTTTGTGAAAAAGTGCACAGTACAAATATATACTATCACAAGGTCTTACGTCAGGGATGTCTTCCTCCGCCCCAAGACGAGGCTTGCCTGGAGACCAGCCAGGTCCGTAGAACAGTGTGCGCAGTCTGTCACCGTCAGTTTTCATCGTCTGCATCTTTTGATACAGTTTCTGATAAGGCTGTAGCTGTTGGAAATATAGAAGTCTAAGAACAATTTCATACAATCTCTCAACATCATAGACATGCATGTTATAAGAGAACAGTGAGATGGTAAGAACTCTTTATAACCTGAAGGCCGAGTGGATGGAAGGTGTCCACCTGAGACACAGTGCCGTAGGTGATAGGCTCGTCCTCGCGCTCTTCGGCAAATGTGCCAAACATCCGATCCCAGACGATGAGAAACATTCCATAGTTTTTATCCAAACAGTATTTGTTCACACCTACGAAATGTGAGTACAGTCAATATCCACACAATATTTTTTTAACACTTCATTTGAAAAGTTTGAGTTAACTGTATATTCATTAATTCAAAATAAGAAGAAAAAAAAGTATCTGCACCTGTCTCAAAACGATGGGTGCAGCAAGTTCGTTTTAATCGCAAGATCAGGAATCAAATCATAACCCCAAACTAAAGCAGGTTCTACCATGGTGGACTCTGTGATGGCTCGGAGTCACCATTATAAACTCAAGGAGGTGTCCCAGTCCTGGGATTATCTTGGATATCTTGGGAATTGTCAAAGTGTGACTCCACACTCCGAACGCAAAGTTCAGCTGGGCGTGCACCACGAAGATGGAGGGAGGGACCCCCAGTATTCCCAGAGGCACATAGTGCACCCACCTGTGGAGGCAACGACATTTTTGGTGTCTGGAAAATGTCAAATATTAAAATAAGTCATATGAAGCATCTGGTGATTCTCTTACTTTGTAAGTCTTGCAGGGGCTGAAATACGGATGCTGGAAGTCAGGTTGAAATCCTCTCCATTGTGATGTGTGGCGTACGCCGCCCAGATTAAGCAACTTCTGCAGAATAAAGAACATCATCAGCATTCATACTGCGTTTATGGAAACTGAAAACACATCATCAAAATTATACAAAGGAGAGCTGTAAAACTCTTCAATGTATACTTCATGAAAACTACTACTACTACTACAACTACTGCTGCTGCTGCTGCTGCTGCTACTACTACTACTACTACTACTACTACTACTACTACTACTACTACTACTTATTTTTATTATTATTATTATTATTACTTCTAATAGTAATAATACTGCTGCTGCTGCTGCTGCTGCTACTACTACTACTACTACTACTACTACTACTACTACTACTACTACCGCCGCCACAACCACAATAATATATAATAATAATAATAATAATAATAATAATAATAATAATAATAATAATAATAATAATGTTACTGCTTCTCCTGCTACTACTACTACTACTTTTTTTTTTTTTTTTTTTTTACAGCTAAGGAGACAGCTCAAGGGCGCAAAGAAAAAAAAAGAAAAAAAGGCCCGCTACTCACTGCTCCCGAACAGAGGTTAAAGGAGTGTCCAAAATCAGAGGTTAATTTCGGGAGGAGAGGTGTCCTGATACCCTCCTCTTGAAAGAGTTCAAGTCGTAGGCAGGAGGAAATACAGATGAAGGAAGATTGTTCCAGAGTTTACCAGCGTGAGGGATGAAAGAGTGAAGATGCTGGTTAACTCTTGCATAAGGGGTTTGGACAGTATAGGGATGAGCATGAGTAGAAAGTCGAGTGCAGCGGGGCCGCGGGAGGGGGGGAGGCATGCAGTTAGCAAGTTCAGAAGAGCAGTCAGCGTGGAAATATCGATAGAAGATAGAAAGAGAGGCAACATTGCGGCGGAATTTAAGAGGTAGAAGACTATCAGTGTGAGGAGGAGAGCTGATGAGACGAAGAGCCTTAGCCTCCACTCTGTCCAGAAGAGCTGTGTGAGTGGAGCCCCCCCACACATGAGATGCATACTCCATACGAGGGCGGACAAGGCTCCTGTATATGGACAGCAACTGTGCAGGGGAGAAGAACTGGCGGAGACGGTACAGAACGCCCAGCCTCGAGGAAGCTGATTTAGTAAGAGATGAGATATGAAGTTTCCAGTTGAGATTTTGAGTTAAGGATAGACCGAGGATGTTTAGTGTTGAGGAAGGTGATAGCTGGGTGTTGTCAAAGAATAGGGGATAGTTGTTTGGAAGATTGTGTCGAGTGGATAGGTGGAGAAACTGTGTTTTTGAGGCGTTGAAGGACACCAGGTTCTTCTTGCCCCAATCGAAAATAATAGTAAGGTCTGAGGCTAAGCGTTCTGCAGCCTCCAGCCTTGAGTCGTTAAGTTCCTGAAGGGTGGGTCTTCTATTAAAAGAAGTTGAATAATGCAGAGCGGAATCATCGGCGTAGGAATGGATAGGACAGTTCGTTTTGGAAAGAAGATCATCAATGAACAACAGAAAAAGAGTGGGAGATAGGACAGAACCCTGTGGGACACCACTGTTAATAGATTTAGGGGAAGAACAGTGACCGTCTACCACGGCAGAAATAGAACGGTCAGAAAGGAAACTGGAGATAAAGGTACAGAGAGAAGGATAGAAACCGTAGGAGGGTAGTTTAGAAAGCAAAGATTTGTGCCAGACCCTATCAAAAGCTTTTGATATGTCCAGCGCAATAGCAAAAGTTTCACCGAAACGGGTAAGAGAGGATGACCAAAAGTCAGTTAAGAAGGCTAGGAGATCACCAGTAGAACGCCCCTTGCGGAACCCATACTGGCGATCAGATAGAAGGTCAGAAGTGGAAAGGTGCTTTTGAATCTTCCGGTTAAGGATTGATTCAAAAGCTTTAGATAGATAAGAAAGTAAAGCAATAGGACGGTAGTTTGAGGGATTGGAGCGGTCACCCTTCTTAGGTACAGGCTGTATGAAGGCATACTTCCAGCAAGAAGGAAAGGTAGATGTTGACAGGCAGAGGCGAAAGAGTTTGACCAGGCAGGGTGACAGCTCGGAGGCACAGTTTTTAAGGACAATAGGAGGCACTCCATCAGGTCCATAAGCCTTCTGAGGATTGAGGCCAGAGAGGGCATAGAAAACATCATTTTGAAGAATCTTTATAACAGGCGTAAAGGAGTCAGAGGGGGGATGAGTAGGAGGAATATGCCCAGAATCGTCCAGAGTGGAGTTTTTAGAAAAAAGTTTGAGAGAAGAGTTCAGCCTTAGGCCCATTCTATACTAGCGGTGAAAACGCCGCGTTTCTACTGCCCAGTTACCGCCTCTTAAATTATTCAATACTAAGTGAATGGAAAGCAAATATTCTGTCTATACTAGCGTTTCTACCGCCTTGGCTGTCGGCGGTACACGGGCAGCAGGCGGTGGCAACGCCTCTGGACGCGTTGCCACCGCCGCGTTTCTACGGTGTATCATTCTATACTGGCGGTTTGAAAGCAGTTCTGCCGCGGCGTTCCTAGTGGAAGCATACAGCGCGATGTTTGACACTGAGAAATTCATATTCGAAATTGAACTGCGCCCAGCTATATACAACTGCCGCGTTTTCACCGCCCTAGTATAGATTGAAAAAACTGCCTGGCCGCGTCGGCAGTAGAAACGCGGCGTTTTCACCGCTAGTATAGAATGGTGTGGCTGGCCGGGTGTGTGTGACGAGTCATGGATACCAACCTGTCTCATAAATTAACTTACCCGCGTTACTTGTTATTTACTTGTAGATCAACAACGCTATTGTTTTGTTTTATGATATATAATGTATATGAATATAATGGTGTGTAAAAAATGCATTATTTATTTCGTTTTCTGTAATTATTGGTTTGAAAGTGCTGCCAACATTATTATGACGTGCGGATTGGTCCCTCATATCTGTCCCGGGGATGGGAAGGTGACGGGGCGGGTTGTCCATACCCCAGTCTCGCGTATGGGGATGGGGACGGAAAGGGAATGGGGAAGACTAACACTATGGCCGAAAGCCCTGTGGAACACTTCTGTTGATAGGATTAGGGGAAGAACAGTGACCTTCTACCACAGCAGAGATTTTTCTTTTTACAGTAGAGGAAACAGCTCAAGGGAAAAAAAGAAAAGAAACTATAATGAAAAAAGCCCGCTACTCACTGCTCCTATAAAAAGCGCTCAGAGAAGTGGCTGAATTAAAGATAGGTCAATTTCGGGAGGAGAGGTGTCCTGATACTCTCCTCTTGAAAGAGTTCAAGTCGTAGGCAGGAGGAAATACAGATGAAGCAAGATTGTTCAAGAGTTTACCTGCGTGAGGGAGGAAAGAGTGAAGATGCTGGTTAACTCGTGCGTAAGGGATTTGGACAGCAAAGGGATGAGCTTGAGTAGAAAGTCGTGTGCGGCGAGGCCGCGGGAGGGGGGGAGGCATGCAGTTAGTAAGCTCAGAAGAGCAGTCAGCGTGTAAATATCGATAGAAAATAGAAAGAGAGCAACATGGAATATAATTCAAGGAATTTACGAAGTAGAAGACTAGCAGTAAGAGGAGGAGAGCTGATGAGACGAAGAGCCTTACGGCCGTAGTATTAGTCTTCCCCTTTCCCTTCACGTCCCCATCCTCATACGCGGGTCTGGGGTATGTATAAGCCGCCCCGTTCCCTTCCCGTCCCCGGGGCAGATATGCGGACCAGGTTAGGTTCAGTAGTGAGAAGAGCAAAGTAATGATAGTAAATAGGTCAGAGGATGAGAGAGAAACAACTTGGAGTCTGGAAGGGGATGAGTTGGAACAGACGGAAGAATACAAGTATCTAGGGGTGTGGATGGAGGTAAATGGGTGCAGCAGGGCCAAGAATGTAAAGATAAGTATGACAAACCAGTGGGTAGGCCGTTTAGGGAGTGCAGCGAGGATGAGAGCGAGCAAGTATGATATCATCCGTGAGGTTTGGAAGAGTGTGGCTGTCCCGAGCATTATGTATGGAATGGATGTGATGACATGGAACGACAGTGAGATTGAAAAATTGGAAGTGGGGCAGAATAGGATAGCAAGAATGGCACTGAATGCACCAAGGTTTGCAGCAGTAGAGGCTCTTAGGGGTGACATGGGATGGATCACGTTTAGGGAAAGACTAGTAAAGGCAACCTTGAGATATAAAGTGAGACTGGAACAAATGGAGGATGCAAGATTAGCAAGGAAAGTATACTTGTGGAGTATAAGAGATGGCAAATGGGCGAATAAATGTGGGCGAATGATAGACAGGAATGTTATGCTAAGTAGGTGAGTGTACCGACCCTTTGAAGATAGGCAGAATGTGTTTGAATGGAGAGTAACAAACAGAAATGGAGAGGGGTTTGAGTGGGATGTAAGAAAGTGGAAGAATGTGATAGATATGGCAGTTAAAGATGAGGGATTGAGCAAGTGGAAGAATGAGATGGAAAGAAAGGAAACTCTCGACTAGTATAGGGAGAAAGAGGCCCCAAAGTGTGAGGTGTGGTATGAGGGAAGCCTGGGAGGTGATCTTCTTTTCCGTGCTAGAGCGCAGTGTCTGGATGTGAATGTAAGGAACTATAGATGGTCTGAGTCCCGCAGCAAAGTGTGCTAGATGTGTGACAGGGGTGTGGACGAGACTGTGCAGCATGTAGTGCTGGAATGTAAGAAGTATGACAGGGAGAGAACGAAGATAATGCAGGTGTTTCTGAGCGAGATGGGACGTGGAGTAAATGGGAGGACTGGAAGGGAGTGGATGGTGCTGCTGCTGGGACTCAGTGGAGAGACGAGTGGACGAGTGATTGAGGCAGTGAAAGAGTTCTTGGAAGGCATGTGGCGTGCAAGATGTAGGGAATGATATCTTGCCCCAAGAACATAGACTTCCCGCATGTTTTGTTTTCTTTTCACAGGAGCTGCCGCTACAAAGGCCTGGCTGGGGAGAAATCCCGAGCCACCTGTGACATCAAGATCAAGATCAAGATCATATAATGTTGACAGCACTTTCAAACCAATAATTACAGAAACGAGATAAATAATGCATTTTTCACACACCATTGTATTCATATACATTATATATCATAAAAAAAATAGCGTAGTTGATCTACAGGTAAATTACAAGTAATACGGATAAGTTAATTTATGCGATAATTTGGTATCAATGACTGGTCACACAGACGTGGGCAGCCACACTGGGGTTGCCACTTGCCAGGTCGTGTCATTTATGGCATTTTTTACCTTAAATCTCGGTGGTCTGAAACAAATGCCTTTTTTTATGGTATATGTTAAGTGTTGCCATAATAATGCTATATTTAGTTATCAATGCCGTTTTCTGCCATTATGGGGGACAATTATAAAGGAATCTTCAGGAAAAAATACTTCTTGTACAATATGAAACTTCATAGAACAAAGTGTAGTAGTATTCTCCCCAATATGGTATATTCTTCGTGATAGCTTAATCAAGTCTGTCCAAGGGAACTGTGTGAGTGAAGCCCTCCCACACATAAGATACATACTCCATACAAGGGCGGACAAGTCCCTTATATATGGATAGTAACTGTGCGGGGGAGAAGAATTGGTGGAGACGATACAGAACGCCCAACCTCGAGGAAGCTGATTTAGTGAGAGAAGAGATGTGAAGTTTCCAATTAAGATTTTGAGTTAAGGATAGACCAAGGATGTTTAGTGTTGAAGAAGGTGACAGCTGAGTGTTGTTGAAGAATAGAGGATAGGTGTTTGGAAGATTGTGTCGAGTTGATAAGTGGAGAAATTTGGGTTTTTGAGGCATTGAAGGACACAAGGTTCCTTTTACCCCAATCGGAAATGATAGCAAGGTCTGAGGTTAAGCGTTCTGCAGGCTCCAGTCTGGAGTCTTGTAATTCCTGTTGAGAGAGTCTTCTGTTGAAAGAAGTTGAATGATGCAGAGTGGAGTTGTCAGCGTATGAGTGGATAGGAAAGTTTGTTATGGAAAGATCATTGATGAATAACAGAAAGAGAGTGGGTGATAGGACAGAGCCCTGTGGAACACCACTGTTGATAGGTTTAGGTGAAGAACAGAGACCGTCTACCACAGCAGAGATAGAACGGCCGGAAAGGAAATTGGAGATAAAGGAATAGAGAGAAGGATAGAATCCGAAAGAGGGCAGTTTAGAAAGCAAAGAGATGTGCCAGACTCTATGGAAGGCTTTCGATATGTCTAGCGCAACTGAAAAAGTTTCACTGAAACGGCTAAGAGAGTCAGTTAAGAGAGCAAGAAGATCGCCAGTAGAACGCCCCTTGCGCAACCCATACTGCCGATCAGATAGAAAGTCAGATGTGGAAAGGTGCTTTTGAATCTACCGGTTAAGGATTGATCAAAAGCTTTAGATCAATGGTTCCCAACCTTTTTTTTTATTAAATGACCCCAATCACGCACCTCTAGACATGACCGCGACCCCACTAGTTAGTTATATATGTGTTATTATAATATAATAACACCATGTTTGATATTTTGAGGTCTTGGCGACCCCAGGAAAAACGCTTGGCGACCCCACTAGGGGTCGCGACCCACGGGTTGGGAAAAGGGGGTTTAGATAGACAGGAAAGTAAAGCTATAGGGCGATAGTATGAGGGATTGGAACGGTCACCCTTCTTAGGCAAGGCTGTATAACTGTAATGCTGTTAAAATATTTCTATAGACTTGTCATTTAGACGAAGGAAACAAGTTGCATTTTTATGGATTTTCTGGATGATAATAAATCATTATTCGACACTATTCAACTTGTTTTTCATCATCCTGCAGATTTTAGCAAAACTGTCGCAAGAGGATCAAGTGGAGGAGTTGTGGGTGGAGGGAAAGACTATTGGACGGCAGCCAGTGTCGCACACGGACATCTTTGAGATGCCTGACGCCCTAATGTTTTTGATAAATTTCGCCGAAGGCGACACTGATACACCCGCGGCAGGTACTCAGTAAATATTGTAATGTAAAAAGAATTTTTCAAAGAGCCCATTTCTTATTGATTTCGCAGGGCTTTCATGCAAAAACGATTTTTGATGAGGATAAGCTTCCGCACGGCATTTATTTTCTCTCGTTTACATATAAATAAAACAAGGAGAATGATCAGCTACACTTTTATTAACAATAATCTCACTTATTGGATTGAAGTGTAAATGTTACCAGTCCCAGAGAAACACAGGTAATTTACGATACTTGAAAGAATAGCTCAAGCTTCGTGGGCCCTGTGACCCTATCGCTGGTGACACCTGCTAAGAATTAATGTACCTCATATATTCTCTCTCTCTCTCTCTCTCTCTCTCTCTCTCTCTCTCTCTCTCTCTCTCTCTCTCTCTCTCTCTCTCTCTCTTTATAAACAGGGCTTACAGAAGATTGTGCTAAAGTTGAAAGTTTTAATCTTCATCTATCTATAGCTACATACAAGACACACATTGAATTACTGCCTAGAAGTCCTAATCCAGCTGTTCACCTCCCGCTTGAAGTCTTGAAGTGACGCGCGATGGTGGAGGTCGGTGTGGCGAACAAGCTGGTTCCACAGGCGGCTGTAGTCTCTTAAACCTGGTAAGGGAGTGATGGCAGGGCCTGTTTCAGACATTTCCTAGCTTGTGTCATTACTTCATGAAGTCATCACATACTTTGTTCGTTGAAGAACATTTTTGGGGGAATTCGTATCATGAAGAGGAATTTATTCAGTTTAACATCATTAATAAGAAAAGTTACGAATAAAATTACAAAAATGGTAAAGTAGATGTATCTTTAATTGATGTGTAGATACAGTGAACCCTACACTATGGACCGGACACTTGGCCCAGCCCGGTCATTAAGTCGTGAGTTTTGGAAAATCAACCGCTTTGGTGTGAATCGCCATAATTCCCTTATTTCTGGGGATACAGAAATGTTTTTGGTATCAATCGACGGCAAAAGGGCCGAAAACAGGCTATTTTGTGACGGCTCGACGACAAACTTGGAATCGAGCTATCAAAAAATCCTTCGAGCTGGTCAAACTACATTGCCAAGAGAGGCTACATGCTAAATTACAGCCTTCTAGAGGCAATAGCAATGCCACACTAGACAAAAATGGCAGTGTCTGGAGTTCGTCAAAATCGCTCTCAAAAGGGTTTACGTTTCGAGCTCTAGCGACGAAACTATTGGGAGTAGGGAAATGTTATGCATCATATTGGAAAGCACATCGGTAGGGCTAAATTATTTGTTAATTAAGATTTTTAAAATTCTAAAAAAATGAGTGGGTTTCAAGGTTGGGAACTCAATTTTTTTTCAGAGTCGATTTTTATTCGATGTTTTACCCTTTAGAGTCGGTTTTTGAGCCCGGTCGCTTATTAAAAACATAGCCCTTCTATTTTGCCGTCGATTGATACCAAAAACATTTTTGTAGCCCCAGAAATAAGGGAGTTATGGCGATTCGCACCAAAGTGGTTGATTTTCCAAAATTCGCGGCTTAAAGACAAGGGCGTTGCAAAATCAAGAGTCCGCCGTCCATTACTTGAGATGTCACGGGTAAATATAATGAACATAATTCATAGTTCTTAACCAGTTGTCACCCTGGTGTGACTTTACTTACAAAATATGAAAGTGCGCGTAATTTTGTTCATACTTCCAACCTTTGTAATTAATTGTTTTCACAAATAATGTACAATAATAAAAGAAAATAAATGTGTAATATAACTGGGTGATAATATTACTGGAAATGCTGATAATAACCTATAGATGGAAAATTCCAGTGTATGACAGTGCGGAGCGGAGCTATGTGAAGGGCACCTGACGTCAGCAGCACGCGGGGTAGGAGGGCGCGGTTTGTTCCTGTCTTCTATGGGTCTTGGTTCATCGGACAGTATCCATGCTCGACAGTCTTTTAGCTCCAGAAGCAGCGTCTGGCTGTTGTGGAGGTTCGTGAGGGCCACAACCCGCCTGCTTCTCCCTCGGGTGTAATGAGAAAGTTCCTTCAATTAAACTATACTTAAAAAAAAAGAAAAAAAAATCTGCTAATGCTACAAAGAAAATTATTGTCCTGCAAACAAACATAATTCTTTCTGAATTGACGCAGCATGAATCGGTGTGGAAAGGAGTCTTGCGTCACAGCTGCCACCACAGCCGTCGCTTGTATACATACAGTACCACTTATGTGAAAACGAGCCCGGCCGCTGCGGGGTCTCGGTCAACACGCGGCCCAGCCGGTGGAGCAGCCCACGGCCTCTCGCCGCCTGGTAGCTACATTCAGTCCGTCTCTCTCTGGAAATAGTCTTGTTAGGTGAGTCTACAAAAGTCAATGGACAGTTTGCTACAATAGCGGAGTGGGCGAGCTGCGACAGCATTAGTGCCGAGTAGCGAGAGTCGAGCAAGAAACTTTGAAAAAGAATAACGCTTAAGAGTAAACTTTGATAGCCGGAAAGTATCAGTGTGATCTAAAACAAATCAAGTATGCTGGTCTGGTCATTTTTGTGAATTTTCCGCTAGTAAATACCTCAATCCAGCAAGAATCACCATGCAAAGAAGTGCAAGTATAGTGTAAAGGAATTTGGAGACGTTCAAGTTATTGTAACACTGAACCTGAAAGAAGAACCTGCCGGACCGAAGCGACGAAGACTCGAAGGCTGTTCCATAGACTAAGCTTGGGTAACCTACGTCACAATACAAATACTTGTCGAAGTCATTCGGAACATCAGCGTCATTCCTCGTCATAGTAAGGCCAATCACTACTTAGCCGATACTACCTTTGACCTATCGTATCAGCTTTTGTATGTGTCTGATGGAAGGCACTTTTCATCAAACACGACATCTCAGTGTCACGGAACACTAAACTGATTTAGTCCGAGAAGGAGGAAATATGAAACTCCGACGCCGGTTACCGAACTCTCCACCAGCCAGGCGGAAGGCACGCGCCCTGCCCTCCGGGTGGAGGGCTCGGCGCCCCACTGCCAAGCGGGATTATGGGGGCTTTTCCGCGTCGGGCGGGTCATTACAAGTTAATCAAAACATTCGAATTGTCAACGTCAACTCACGTCATAGTAAGGCTAGATAAGGCTTTTCACTACTAAGCCATAACTCCTCAGGAGAACAGTTACCATTAATCCACCATTCTGGAGATATCATGAAGCATGGCGACGTTTTTCTGAAGAATCCTCTCAGCCACACTCCTGGTAATGGCCGCTGTGGAGTAAGCGGCCTGGAGGCGGGCCTTGCCGCGGGAGGAGAACAAAGCTTGTCCCACAGCAATTTTCTCGCTTTGAACGCTCATGTAGTTGCCCTCCATTGTTATTTGAACATTTTTGCCCACGCCTTGCTGTGGAGAGGCCTTCGGAGAGTAAAGGTTTGAGAAAATGTAGTCACAGTCATAGACAGGCGGAGATTGACTGGACGTAGCCTCGAGCGTGAATCCCTGCGCCTTCAGCATCGCCTCCAGCACCCTCTGTTCACACATGTAGTTTTTGCTCAGCTTCTCGCGGAGCTCGGTGTCCAGGCGCTGCAAGTACTGCCAGAAGTCTTTCTTTACATCACGTGGCGTGGAGGTGTACTGCGAGATGGGCATGGCGTGGAAGCCAAGGGGAAGGCTCTTAACGCCCTTCATTAGTCGGCGGCTATCGACGGGGTGTCTTGTGGAAAGGTTATAAACGTCTCTTTCCAACCCCCCCTCGCGCGCCAACTCCATCATGGACACGTTCAAGGCAGCAATGAAGCAGGAGTTGAGGGTGGCGCCAATGGAGCGAGACTTGGCGGCGATCTTCTCTATCATCTGATTGTCGAGGAGCACCGGCTGCAGATACTTCGTAGATTGATTTGCTTCGTGTGCTTCATTTGGGACGCCATAAGCTTCCATGAGCAGGGGAAGATGTTTGCTCATTGAAAGTTTTCTGAGGGCCTCCGTAAGCCTCTCAGGATCACTTTCCAGTTCGGCCTTAATCCTCTTTTCTTCTTCTCTGACCTCCACGCTGTCACGGAGCTCCCCGACCGGCGTGGTGTCTACGGGCGAGCCCTCGAGGAGGCTGTCGAGGATGCCGAGAAGTAGATTCTTCATTGTTATCATTACCACGCCGTCACTGAATGCGTGGTTGGCGGATACGAAGAGGTGACAGTGATGTGGGAAGGCTGCCTTCACCTCGGGGAAAGCACAAGGAGCGTCGGCAGGGCACGGCATGAGCCGAGCTTTCCACAGCGGCCCCTCGTGGAGGTTGAACGGTGATTTTTCTATGGCGGCATGTTCCTCCTCAAAGTCTGTTCCGCTTACCACCTGGAAGAGAAGGGTCCGTATTTAGTATTGGTTTGCCAGCATAATATTCAAGCTTGAGTTTTACTTGTCAGCAAGATACGAGGGTGGAGGCTTGTCATAATGCATTTTACATCATAATTCTTAAAGGTGCAGTACCTGAAAATCCAGCTTGCGTTGCGGCATGTCAGCGAGCCACAGCTGCCCTTGACGCTGTCGGAGGCACAGTCTGAGTGACGCGATCTTGCTGTAGGAGGAATTAAAGGGCGTTAAGACCATGTATGAGGTCAGCATAAATGCATTCATACGAGTCAGAAACCGTGCATCAACAGACTACTCAGCATCTGCCTAAGAGGAAAACTGCCATTTAAATCTACACTCTCTAGAAAGGCGAAAGTTGCGAGGAGACCTTATCGAGGTCTATGAATGGATGAAGGGCTTTAATAAAGGGGATGTCAATAGGGTTCTGGTGGTAAAAGAGCCAGGTAGGACGCGTAGCAATGGTTTCAAGTTAGACAAATTCAGATTCAGCAAAGACACAGGCAAGAATTGGTTCACCAATAAAGGGGTGGATGAATGGAACAGGTTTGGCAGTCATGTTGTGGGTGCCAATACCATAGATACATTCAAGAAGAGGTTGGATAAATTCATGGATAGTGAGGTAAGATGGGGTTAGGATTACAGGAGCTGCCTTGTATAGGCCAACCGGCCTCTTGCAGACTCCTTACGTTCTTATGTTCTTATGTTCTTACTCGTAGACGTGGCCGAGCGCCGCCTCCATCAGGTCAGGGGTGATGGGCGCCTTGGAGTTGAGGGTGATGGTGCTGGTCTGGCTCAGGCCGTGCTCCACACTCACCATCATGGCCTGCGTCCTGTCGTCCGCCGGGAACCTCCACATCAAAGCCTGCTCGCTGTGGAGGGGAGACAGAGCGGGGTTACTATACTGACGACCTCAAGTTGTTGCGTATGTTGCTGCACTGTGCGAGGGAGGAAGTCCTCCAGCCTCCTCTTAGGAGCTGAAGAAATTGATGGAACTACTGAATCAGCAGTCATTGTGTGTGTGTGTGTGTGTGTGTGTGTGTGTGTGTGTGTGTGTGTGTGTGTGTGTGTGTGTAAGGATTCATGACGTTTCATTACTACTCAAACTGCAGTATGTAAAAAAATGAATTTTATTTTTCTCGACGCTTCTGGATTTTCTTATAAGACAACCCACACAAAAAAGGCATTTCTTGTTCTGAAAGTCTTAAAGCACACTCCCAAGACACCTTAGTTATGAATCCCTCTCGCGATGACTCACTCGGCGGGCTCGGCGAGGGTGAACGAGGTCTCGGAGACGAAGTGATCGACGCGCGTGCTCGTGGTGATGGTGGCGGCGGGCGCCCTCAGGGAGACGCCGCCCCACGCCCGGCACACACTGAGCGTCGCTGTACGAAGCATGACCTGGAGAGAGAGAGAGAGAGAGAGAGAGAGAGAGAGAGAGAGAGAGAGAGAGAGAGAGAGAGAGAGAGAGAGAGAGAGAGAGAGAGAGAGAGAGAGAGAGAGAGAGAGAGAGAGAGAGAGAGAGAGAGAGAGAGAGAGAGAGAGAGAGAGAGAGAGAGAGAGAGAGAGAGAGAGAGAGAGAGAGAGAGAGAGAGAGAGAGAGAGAGAGAGAGAGAGAGAGAGAGAGAGAGAGAGATAGAGAGAGAGAGAGAGAGAGAGAGAGAGAGAGAGAGAGAGAGAGAGAGAGAGAGAGAGAGAGAGAGAGAGAGAGATTACATGTTTACTTGTTAAGTTTCGTACAGTCGATTAGCATGTCTCTACCATACTTCCATGATAGAGGAAGCTTGTCACAAAGTAGGCAGTCACATACTCATTGCTGGTCACTTAAACTTGCTAAATATAAACGGGAACCACAGCGGCTCTAGCAAAGGCTTCCCGACAAAATTTCCTGACGCCCTTGATTGTTATATTCACAGGCCGCACATCGAGGAGAAAACAAGAGCCAGAGGCTTCCCCCAGGACAGCGCGTTGACACCTTGCGATAGGCAGAAACAACAAAGCCATGTCAGCGAAATAATCCAGAAAGTAAACAGAGTGATGGACCTCACCAACAGCTCCATGACTTCCTCAGCACAGACACATTCGTCATTCTCTACAAAGCCCTAATAACAGCCCCTCCTCTAGAGTATGCAGTTCAGGCATGGTCACCATCCCTGAAGAAGACATTTGAGGCCGTGAAGAAAATACAGCGGCGAGCCACCAGACTGGTGCCTGTAATAAGAGGCGAGCCACCAGACTGGTGCCTGTAATAAGAGGCGAGCCACCAGACTGGTGCCTGTAATAAGAGGCGAGCCACCAGACTGGTGCCTGTAATAAGAGGCGAGCCACCAGACTGGTGCCTGTAATAAGAGGCGAGCCACCAGACTGGTGCCTGTAATAAGAGGCCAGCCACCAGACTGGTGCCTGTAATAAGAGGCCACGAGACTGGTGCCTGTAATAAGAGGCGAGCCACCAGACTGGTGCCTGTAATAAGAGGCCAGCCACCAGACTGGTGCCTGTAATAAGAGGCCAGCCACCAGACTGGTGCCTGTAATAAGAGGCCAGCCACCAGACTGGTGCCTGTAATAAGAGGCGAGCCACCAGACTGGTGCCTGTAATAAGAGGCCAGCCACCAGACTGGTGCCTGTAATAAGAGGCCAGCCACCAGACTGGTGCCTGTAATAAGAGGCCAGCCACCAGACTGGTGCCTGTAATAAGAGGCGAGCCACCAGACTGGTGCCTGTAATAAGAGGCCAGCCACCAGACTGGTGCCTGTAATAAGAGGCCAGCCACCAGACTGGTGCCTGTAATAAGAGGCCAGCCACCAGACTGGTGCCTGTAATAAGAGGCGAGCCACCAGACTGGTGCCTGTAATAAGAGGCCAGCATGGAGTACGACAGAACTTTTTTCCGAAAATTACTAGACGGCATCAAAAGACTGCAAAGTCATTTTTAATAACGACTGTTATAAGCAAATTGGCAAAGGGTAACCCGCTGGGTCCGACCCTGAGTAACATTTTCTTATGCCATCACGAACGAAACTGGTTAAAAGACTGCCCGTCTGATTTTAAGCCTACTCTTTATCGAAGATACGTAGACGACACTTTTCTCACTTTTAAATCCCCTGACCTTATTTCTGTTTCTTGAACGCCTAAACTCGAAGCATCCCAATATCGAATTTACCGCGGAGTGAGAAAGAGATCACCATTTATCCCTCTTAGATGTTAATATAAAGAAGTGTAAAGACGGCTTCACTATTAGCGTTTATCGTAAACCAACTTTCACGGGTCTGTGCACACTATACACGTCAATCCTCCCATAAAGTTATAAAAGAAGCCTAATCACCACACTAACAACACGCATTTATCATATTTGCTCCAATTATTTCAGCCTCCATCATGAACAGTTACTGTACACATAATAATGTATTATGTAACAACGGCTACCCTATCCCATTTGTTGATAAAGTTATAGACAAAACTCTAAACCATACGGTCCTCCTCTAATCACCGCTTCGCGCCACATTGTCTACTTCCCAATAGTGTACAGGGGCCCGCAAAGCCTGCATTTAAGGAACAAACTCCTCAAGGTCATCCGTTCCTGTTACCCAAACAAAACCATACAATCCTTCTTCCACACTAAGGATAAAATACTCATGCACCTAGTCTTCTGTGATTTACAGTTACACGTGTGACAGCCGCCGGGCGTAACAGGTATTCACGAACACTTCGGAGCCTCACCCCGAACAGGCAGCTAAATCACCAAACCATCCCTCAGTGCTATTAGAGAGCACGCACACACGCCCGACCACTCACTCCACAGGATTCCTTTACGGTCATAGGTAAACCTCATTTTCGAGCGGCCTTACCCATCATGGAGACACTCCACACACACCTCAACAAACCCACCATCGGTGACAAGTCCACGTCAGCGGACCTGCTGTGTTCTCGAGGTATCGCTGCCCGCATACTATCATCTCAACCCACTGTTTCAGCTTCTCGTTGTAGTGCACTGATCATACAACGTTGCACCTCAATTTTTAAGATTATTATTTTAATGACTTTGGTTACCTTTATTTATGCTACATATCTCATCTGTCGTAACTGTATTTTTATAAGTAATCTTGAATGTTCTTAGTACTCGAGTTTATTTTATTTGTATTAGTAACGGTGTTTCTAATTACCTGATTAATTACGAGAATTCCTTACCTGTCACACTCATTTAAAGGATCAAATGAATGCAGCGATGTTTCTGAAAGCTCTGGTGCACACACACACACACACACACACACACACACACACACACACACACACACACACACACACACACACACACACACACATATATATAATATATATATATATATATATAGAGAGAGAGAGAGAGAGAGAGAGAGAGAGAGAGAGAATATATATATATATATATATATATATATATATATATATATATATATATATATATATATATATATATATTACAGAAAAGGAGACAGTTCAAGGGCGTGAAAAAAATAGAAGACAATAATGAAAAAAAACCGCTACTTACTGCTCCTGAATAGAGTACAGAGGAGTGGCCAAAAAGAGAGGTCAATTTCGGGAGGAGAGGTGTCCTGATACCCTCCTCTTGAAAGAGTTCAAGTCGTAGGCAGAAGGAAATACTTATGAAGAAAGATTGTTCCAGAGTTTACCAGCGTGAGGGATGAAAGAGTGAAGATGCTGGTTAACTCTTGCATAAGGGGTTTGAACAGTATAGGGATGAGCTTGATTAGAAAGTCGTGTGAGGCGAGGCCGCGGGAGGGGGGGAGGCATGCAGTTAGCAAGTTCAAAAGAGCAGTCAGCGTGAAAATATCGATAGAAGATAGAAAGAGAGGCAACATCGCGACGGAATTTAAGAGGTAGAAGACTATCAATAAGAAGAGGAGAGCTGATGAGACGAAGAGCCTTAGACTCCACTCTGTCCAATAGAGCTGTGCGAGTGGAGCCCCCCCACATGTGAGATGCATACTCTATACGAGGGCGGACAAGGCCCCTGTATATTGATATCAACTGCGCGGGGGAGAAGAACTGGCGGAGACGATACAGAACGCCCAACCTCGAGGAAGCTGATTTAGTGAGAGAGGAGATGTGAAGTTTCCAGTTAAGATTTTGAGTTAAGGATAGACCGAGGATATTTAGTGTTGAAGAAGGTGACAGCTGAGTGTTGTCGAAGAATAGGGGATAGGTGTTTGGAAGATTGTGTCGAGTTGATAGGTGGAGAAATTGAGTTTTTGAGGCATTGAAGGACACAAGGTTCCTTCTACCCCAATCGGAAATGATAGCAAGGTCTGAGGTTAAGCGTTCTGCAGCCTCCAGTCTGGAGTCATGTACTTCCTGTTGGGATGGTCTTCTATTGAAAGAAGTTGAATAATGCAGAGTGGAATCGTCGGCGTATGAGTGGACAGGACAGTTTGTTATGGAAAGAAGATCAGTGATGAATAACAGGAAGAGAGTGGATGATAGGACAAAGCCCTGTGGAACACCACTGTTAACCCGGTAGCAGCGGGGATCATGTTTCTTAATGATCCCTCTAAGCGAGAAAAATGAGAAAAAATCATCACTCACACAAACCATTTCATAATACATATCAAAGCATTTGTGATCAGATTATGTATCATCTATTTTTGGGGGTTTATATCATGGCACAAACTTGGCCTGTCCCTGTTACCAGGTTAATAAGTTTAGGGGAAAAACAGTGACCGTCTACCACCGCAGATAGAACGGCCGGAAAGGAAACTGGAGATAAAGGAACAGAGAGGGGTATATAATCTGAAAGAGGGCAGTTTAGAAAGCAAAAACTTGTGCCAGACTCTATCGAAGGCTTTCGATATGTCTAGCGCAACAGAGAAAGTTTCACCTAAACGGCTAAGAGAGGATGACCAAGAGTCAGTTAAGAGAGCAAGAAGATCGCCAGTAGAACGCCCATAGCGGAACCCATACTGGCGATCAGATAGAAGGTTAGAAGTGGAGAGGTACTTTTGAATCTTCCTGTTAAGGATTGATTTAAAAGATTTAGATAGACAGAAAAGTAAAGCTATAGGGCGATAGTTTGAGGGATTGGAACGGTCACCCTTCTTAGGCACAGGCTCTACGAAGGCGTACTTCCAGCAGGAAGGAAAGGTAGATGTTGATGGGCAGAGACGAAAGAGTTTGACCATATATATATATATATATATATATATATATATATATATATATATATATATATATATATATATATATATATATATATATATATATATATATATATATATATATATTGGGTAGGCGGTGGCCGAAGTGATAGCGTACTGGACCCACATTCGCCGCGTGATGGACGACGCGGTTCGAATCCTCACGCTACCACTCGGATTTTTCGGTCACCGCCGAGTGGCTTAAAACTACCCACATGCTGTCCTGAAGACCACCCATCAACCGGGACTCTAGAGGAAGCCGTCCAAGCGAATCAAGTACGAGTTCCGGGGGGCAGCATGAGCCAATGCAAGATGGTGCCACTATAAACACTCGCCTGCGCCAGAACAGGCTGGGCCGACCATCAGGCCCCACCTGGAAGAAGCCTTGGGCCGACCATCAGGCCCCACCGGGAAGATGCCTACCGGCGCAATAGGCAAAAACGTAAAAAAAAAAAATATATATATATATATATATATATATATATATATATATATATATATATATATATATATATATATAATTATATATATATAATGAAGTTTTTCCGATGTTTTACCTTCTCCCCCTTGTAGCAACGCTTGTTTGTCACGCCCTCAGCTACTCACGTGCTGTTAGCCGTGGTGTTGACTGGACGAGACTTGGGCAAAGAATGACTACTGTCGAGTGCGTGCTGGTCATACTACTTTAGGTGATAATAGGTGGGGCCCTCGTTTCGTTTTGTATTATTTTTTTCAAGTGTGCCACACACCGAGCTCAAGGTCTTACGTTTGAGGGTTTATAGATAATAGTGTGTTTTCCTTAGTTTGATGAACTCCCTTAGATAATATTTGTAAGGATGTATGCGGCAGCCAATAAGTGGCGTCGAGAGGCAATACGTCGTAGTATCAGCTGTTATCTCGTTTTACGTGTTTGGGTTTTTCTGAGGATGCCGTTCATGTATCAGATATGGGATATACGGAAACTTAGTCACCCTGAATGTAATAACTATAACATAGCTGATTTGTGAAACAGATTTTCAAATGAACCGTTATTCGTCAGACCGCAACACCAGAGACACGTACAACAAATACTGTCAGCAATCACAGACAATAAAGTCAGATCGTCAGATCAGCCCGCGTTCGTTGCGTGACCCACTCCTACACTCCAATGAATCCCGGGAAGGTACAAGTGTTTTATCTTCACACTATCAAAGAAACATCAGCATTCTGACTCGCAAAATGATTCATGGTGAAAATAGATGTATAATACATAATCTTTGGAAGTTCAGATTGAATTAAAACATCTTCGTGCCGAGTTAGCTGTGCACGTATTGCAGACACAGCGGCTCTTGGAGACCGGTGGTACTCACACAAGCCTTGCTGCAAACCGTCGTGTGGTGGCTGCCCCGAGTGGGCGGGGCGTGGGTGAACCATAGATGTTAGTTGGGCGGTGCTTTGGAAAAGAGAAAAGAACGGAGTGAAATTGAGAGACAAACGGTTCATCGAGGAAAACTATTGTTGCTAAAGAAAAAAAAAACATCTCTGCGTCCTGACGCCCTCCCAAAGGGCTTTCTAAAAATATTTAATTATCCGTTGGTTGAACTCTTTTGGCAAAAAACAATTACTAAATGACTTAATGAATACACACACATGTATGTATCTATGTATGTATTTTTTTTTTTTTTTTTTTTTTTACATTGCGGCCTATTGCGCTGGTAGGCTTCTTCCCGGTGGATCCTGATGGTCGGTCCAAGGCTTCTTTCCGGTGGGTCCTGATGGTCGGCCCAGCCCGTTCTGGCGCAGGCGAGTGTTTATAGTGGCGCCATCTTGCATTGGCTCATGCTGCCCTCCCAGAGCTCATCTTTGATCCTAGAATCTAGAGTCCGGGTTGATAGGTGATCTTCTGGACAGCATGTGGGTAGTTTTAAGCCACTCGGCGGCGGCTGAAAAATCCCAGCTTGGTGGCACCGGGCGGGGATTGAACTCGCGTCCTCCTGAACACGGGGCCGTTACTCTGACGACTCAGCCACCGCCTCCCCGCTGTTTGTATGTATGAATGTATGTATGTATGTATAGATAGATAGATAGCTATAAATAAATAGATAGGCAGATGTAAAAACACATATTTATTTACTTATCTGTTTATTCATCAATTTATGAAAAGTTTCAGGGAATCTTGAATGATGTGAAAAACAGGAAATACATATTCAGAGATTGAGTGGACAAAGGGAGTCGAACGTGGGTTTGTCACCCTCTTATTTGGCAAGGCAGTGGTGTTTAGTCCCACAGGTACATTGGATCTACACCCACAACTTCTATCTTGCGGCACACACTGCATGGAAACTCTTAGTTTACTAGGAAGGACATTCTTTTTTTACGTTCAGCCTATTCTGCTGGCAGGATTTCTTAATGGGCCCACAATGCTCGTAGTCCAGTAATTGCTCGTGGCCTAGTAATGCTCGTAGTCCAGTAATTGCTCGTGGCCTAGTAATGCTCGTAGCCCAGTAATGCTCGTAGTCCAGTAATTGCTCGTGGCCTAGTAATGCTCGTAGTCCAGTAATTGCTCGTGGCCTAGTAATGCTCGTAGCCCAGTAATGCTCGTAGTCCAGTAATTGTTCGTAACCCAGTAATGCTCGTAGACCAGTAATGCTCGTAGACCAGTAATACTCGTAGACCAGTAATGCTCGTAGCCCAGTAATTGTTCGTAACCCAGTAATGCTCGTAGCCCAGTAATGCTCGTAGTCCAGTAATTGTTCGTAACCCAGTAATGCTCGTAGACCAGTAATGCTCGTAGACCAGTAATACTCGTAGACCAGTAATGCTCGTAGACCAGTAATGCTCGTAGCCCAGTAATTGTTCGTAACCCAGTAATGCTCGTAGCCCAGTAATACTCGTAACCCAGTAATGCTCGTAGCCCAGTAATGCTCGTAACCCAGTAATACTCGTAACCCAGTAATGCTCGTAGTCCAGTAATTGCTCGTAACCCAGTAATTGTTCGTAACCCAGTAATGCTCGTAGCCCAGTAATACTCGTAACCCAGTAATGCTCGTAGCCCAGTAATGCTCGTAGACCAGTAATGCTCGTAGCCCAGTAATTGTTCGTAACCCAGTAATGCTCGTAGCCCAGTAATGCTCGTAGTCCAGTAATTGTTCGTAACCCAGTAATGCTCGTAGACCAGTAATGCTCGTAGTCCAGTAATTGTTCGTAACCCAGTAATACTCGTAGACCAGTAATGCTCGTAGCCCAGTAATTGTTCGTAACCCAGTAATACTCGTAGACCAGTAATGCTCGTAGCCCAGTAATGCTCGTAGCCCAGTAATTGTTCGTAACCCAGTAATACTCGTAGACCAGTAATGCTCGTAGCCCAGTAATGCTCGTAGTCCAGTAATTGTTCGTAACCCAGTAATGCTCGTAGACCAGTAATGCTCGTAGACCAGTAATGCTCGTAGACCAGTAATGCTCGTAGACCAGTAATGCTCGTAGACCAGTAATGCTCGTAGCCCAGTAATGCTCGTAGTCCAGTAATGCTCGTAGCCCAGTAATGCTCGTAGACCAGTAATGCTCGTAGACCAGTAATGCTCGTAGACCAGTAATGCTCGTAGACCAGTAATGCTCGTAGCCCAGTAATGCTCGTAGACCAGTAATGCTCGTAGCCCAGTAATGCTCGTAGACCAGTAATGCTCGTAGACCAGTAATGCTCGTAGCCCAGTAATGCTCGTAGCCCAGTAATGCTCGTAGACCAGTAATGCTCGTAGCCCAGTAATGCTCGTAGACCAGTAATGCTCGTAGACCAGTAATGCTCGTAGCCCAGTAATGCTCGTAGACCAGTAATGCTCGTAGTCAAGTAATTGTTCGTAACCCAGTAATGCTCGTAGACCAGTAATACTCGTAGCCCAGTAATGCTCGTAGACCAGTAATGCTCGTAGACCAGTAATGCTCGTAGTCCAGTAATGCTCGTAGACCAGTAATACTCGTAGACCAGTAATGCTCGTAGCCCAGTAATGCTCGTAGCCCAGTAATGCTCGTAGCCCAGTAATGCTCGTAGCCCAGTAATGCTCGTAGCCCAGTAATGCTCGTAGCCCAGTAATGCTCGTAGCCCAGTAATGCTCGTAGCCCAGTAATGCTCGTAGCCCAGTAATGCTCGTAGCCCAGTAATGCTCGTAGACCAGTAATGCTCGTAGACCAGTAATGCTCGTAGACCAGTAATGCTCGTAGACCAGTAATGCTCGTAGACCAGTAATGCTCGTAGACCAGTAATGCTCGTAGCCCAGTAATGCTCGTAGACCAGTAATGCTCGTAGACCAGTAATGCTCGTAGACCAGTAATGCTCGTAGACCAGTAATGCTCGTAGACCAGTAATGCTCGTAGCCCAGTAATGCTCGTAGCCCAGTAATGCTCGTAGACCAGTAATGCTCGTAGACCAGTAATGCTCGTAGCCCAGTAATGCTCGTAGCCCAGTAATGCTCGTAGACCAGTAATGCTCGTAGACCAGTAATGCTCGTAGACCAGTAATTGTTCGTAGCCCAGTAATGCTCGTAGCCCAGTAATTGTTCGTAGCCCAGTAATGCTCGTAGCCCAGTAATGCTCGTAGACCAGTAATGCTCGTAGTCCAGTAATGCTCGTAGCCCAGTAATTGTTCGTAGCCCAGTAATGCTCGTAGACCAGTAATGCTCGTAGACCAGTAATTGTTCGTAGCCCAGTAATGCTCGTAGACCAGTAATGCTCGTAGACCAGTAATTGTTCGTAGCCCAGTAATGCTCGTAGACCAGTAATGCTCGTAGACCAGTAATGCTCGTAGCCCAGTAATGCTCGTAGACCAGTAATGCTCGTAGACCAGTAATGCTCGTAGACCAGTAATTGCTGGACGCTAACTAAACGAGTGATGCTCGATATGGCATCAGCGCGAGAGTGGTTTTGGCAACGTTGCAGCCCGTCGCTACAAAAAGTCAAAAACCGTCACCACGTGTCGCCCTGCGGGCTACCCTACGCTCTTGACTGCCCGCCTGACGCCTCTGTGTGCTGCCCTGACCTGACGCCCGTGCTTGCTACAGGATTCACAGGCCATGGACTCGTGTGATGAGGCCTCAGATTCTGTCCAACAACACCCCCATGGTTGAATTGCAATAGGAATATCCACTGGGTCTGACGTAGGAACTGCGTTGCACCCCCCGGGTTCACTACAGAGCTGCGAAGGGATTTTACCTATGTGTGGCTATTTACCTGCCGGAGGGAGACAACTTCGGAGTCGTTTTGCATTCATCCAGCAATTGAGCGGCATTCGTTTAGCAATCGGGCAGTATTATTTATTGTTGTTTTGTTGCCGGGCACTAGTCGAGCAGGAATTGTTTTCTTAAAAAAAACGTTAAATTAAAATCTCAAGATTGATCGTTGTCGATCGCTCGGATACCGGGCAGCTGTCGGACAGGCATCGTTATGGTTGTGCAACTTCCGGCCAGCATTCGGGGAATATTTGTGCTAGCGTCGTGCCAAAATATTCCACGCTGGGGCACGGGTGAAGGTGCCCCAATTTCCAACGATACCAGAAAGAACCAGGATAGCCGCGGTTTCGTCCGCAAGATCGCTTATCTGTGAAGCTGAAGTCGCTATGAGTAGCCATTAAAAGGAAAAAAAAATATCATCTGATTTTGACAGTAAAATTCCTATGTGGGAAGCATTAAAATAGATGTCTCAAGAAAGAGGACATCTTTAGTTTACGATGCACACCCCACATGAAGTCAAAATATATTAGTATTTTCATTTTTAAATGAGAGAGAGAGAGAGAGAGAGAGAGAGAGAGAGAGAGAGACTCAAGTAATTCCAATGGGCCGAACACTTACGAATTTACGAGGATGGAACACTCTCTCTCTCTCTCTCTCTCATTTAAACATAGAAATACTTATTCTTTCTTCCTTTTCCTTCTTTTTCTTTTCTTCGTCTTCCCTTTTTCTTCTACTTCGTCTCAAGAGATCACGGATGGTCGGGTCTTGCGAGTCCCCTGAGTGTTTTATCATTGGACTCGCCTTGACTTATCCAATCTGAAATCTAAAGAGAGATTGATTTCTCATTTCCTTCGTGAAACACTGCTCCAGTATCATTTATCTCTCCTTTTTCCTCCTCCTCGTCCTTTTCTTCTTCGTCTTCTTCTTCTACTCCACAGCAGGTAAATTTTTTTTTATCTTTTCCTGTTCTCTGCATTTTCTTTCGTCACCAAGGCTCTTCATTCTTTCATCCTTTCCTCTGGTAAACTCTGGAACAGTCTCTCTAACCTAACATGACTCCCTCGTTTGGTTTTATACATGTCCTCTTGTTTGCGGTAGTAGCACCATATCTTTTTTTGTCTCCTTGAGTTGTCTTCTTCACTGCAGAAATATAATGAACTGCATCTGGCGTTTCATTCATCTGGCATCCCATTGTCAAAATTGATTACTATCTCCTCGAAGCGGTAGTATATATCCAAGTGACTTAACCAAGGCTGACAGCATACCCGGATACAAAGGTCAAGCACAGGGAGCGCCCCGGAAACTTGTATAGTTGTCATTCTTTCTCAGTTTTCATATATATATATATATATATATATATATATATATATATATATATATATATATATATATATATATATATATAGATAGATAGATATAGATATAGATATAGATATAGATATATATATATATATATATATATATATATATATATATATATATATATATATATATATATATATATATATATATATATAGATATAGATATAGATATAGATATAGATATATATATATATAAATATATATAATATATATATATATATATATATTTATAATTTTTCATTTTATGTTTTTGCATTTGGGTGCTGCCTGTAGCGCCGGTAGACTTTCCTGAAGGGCCTCTTCTACGACCCCCGCCCGTTACTTACGTGGCCCGTGCTGCCCCCCGGTGCTCCGCTTGAACGAAGTCTCTGAAGTCAGGATTGATTGAAAATCTGGGCAGCATGTGGGTAATCTTCCGCCATTCGGCGGTGGCTTGAAAAATCAACATCTTTTGGTGGGACGCGAACACGGGCTCACCACACCCGCACGCTGACCACTCGGCCACCGCCTCCCCATATATATATATATATATATATATATATATATATATATATATACAAATATATATATATATATATATATATATATATATATATATATATATATATATATACGTATATACATATATATATATATATATATATATATATATATATATATATATATATATATATATATATATATATATATATATATATATATATATATATATATATATATATATATATATATATATATATATATTATATAATGAAAAAGCCTCTGAAGCAAAAATTATCCATAATTACTGATGGTTGTGGTTTAGGAGTGGCGTTAATCTGCGGCCTGCACCACGCCACCGCCAGACACATGCATGCAGGCCAACGCAGTGGCCGCACGCAGCATCACATGCCTCGCCGGCCTTCCTTCACCGACGAGCGGCATTCTCCTTGCACGCCTCTCTGGAGCAGCGGCAGCAGAGCCGATGGAAAGCATGTTGCCTCCTCGCAGTTTCCACCAAAAAAAAAAACGAAGATTGAGGTCTTTCCCATCGCAGGAGCGGACCTGCAGACACACACAAAGAGTGGCTTGCAGTAAAACTACATTTTGAAGGGAGTGTGCTGAGCTTAGTCGTCGATGAAACTCAAGTCCATGGCCAACAGTTATTTGCTTGAGGCGGCAATATCCCGCCTCATCGAGTTTCCAGCTGTTCCACTTCGTACATCATCATCATCATCAAATTCCCAACAGCTACAGCTCCGGTAACGCTAGACTTGTAACGCTGTCACTGAAGACTGATAGGAAGGAACGGGACCTATGCCCTTTACAAGTGAAAGTGCTTCTTTTTACTCTTAGGAAAAACACTGGTACAAGAAACAGCGCCGCGTTTTCGCATTCAGCGGACACTACAGACCCCCGCCCTTCCTTTGGCTTCTCCACACCTGAAAGATAAAGTCATCATGCCGTGAGATACCACATTGACAGCTGCATTTGGTGTTTTAACACCGGTAGAGATGGGTGGTCACATCTGGCTCGCTTAAGGCTTGAAGCACTCATAATCCTCTTGCTAGAAAAGTCTTGGTAAGTTCACTATGAGGACAGTTTGGTAAGAGTATAAGTGTATTGTTAAAAAAAATATTCTTGATACGTAGAAGTGTAAAGGAGGCGAGTGTGCGCACGTGACTCGTAACTGAATATTGAATACTGCTGGGCAGGAATGGGGCTTTTGTCTCGTGCAAGTAATATATATATATATATATATATATATATATATATATATATATATATATATATATATATATATATATATATATATATATATATATATATATATATATATATATATATATATATATATATATATATATATATATATATATATATATATATATATATATATATATATATATATATATATATATATATATATATATATATATATATATATTTTTTTTTTTTTTCTTTTTTTTTCAGCCGCCGCCGAGTGGCTTAAAACTACCCACATGCTGTCCAGAAGACCACCTGTCAACCCGGACTCTAGATTCTAGGATTAAAGATGAGCTCCGGGAGGGCAGCATGAGCCACTATAAACACTCGCCTGCGCCAGAACGGGCTGGGCCGACCATCAGGTCCCACCGGGAAGAAGCCTTGGGCCGACCATCAGACCCCACCGGGAAGAAGCCTTGGGCCGACCATCAGGTCCCACCGGGAAGAAGCCTTGGGCCGACCATCAGACCCCACCGGGAAGAAGCCTTGGGCAGACCATCAGGATCCACCGGGAAAAAGCCTACCGGCGCTATAGGCCGCGATGTAAAAAAAAAAAATATATATATATATATATATATATATATATATATATATATATATATATATATATATATATATATATATATATATTATATGCTAGCCTATAGCTCCAGTAGGCTTTCTTTAGGGGTCTGTTGGTCGGCTCAAGCCCGTCATGGCGCAGGCAAGTGATTATAGTGGTGCCATGTTATCTTGTTTCATGCTGTCCTCCAGAGCTCATTCTTGATTTGCTTGGACGGCTCCTCTAGAGTCCGGGTTGATGGGTGGTCTTCAGGACAGCATGTGGGTAGTCTTGGCCACTTGGCGGTGACTGAAAAATCCCAGGTGGTACCGGCGGATTGAAACCCGCATCGTCCAGAACGCAGTAAATGCGGGGCCTGCACGCTAACCACTCAGCCACCGCGTCCCCAAATGATAGAGCGCCGCGTTATCGCATGCAGCGAGAGGACGCTATAGACCCCCGGCCCCTCCTGTGTGCGCCCTCGAACCTGAAAAATAAAAATAGGAGATTGCAATTTTCACCACCAGCTTTGGCTTTCCTCCTCTTTCTCTGACCAGCCTGGTGAACAAGCCTACAACATTCCTCTCCTCAGTGATTCAGAGCATCTGGTTCGGCACCCTACACACATCCCTGACCACCTTGGGGGCATATTCAACAGTCTAGAGAAGACTCTAGACCTCTTCCTAACCTCTAACCCTTCAGCTTATTCTGTTAAATTATTCTCTCCGATGGACTCCTCCGATCACACCCTTATATCAGCATTCTGTCCTGTCGCTCCAGTACAGCCTCTGGACCCACAGAAGGTGCTTCTATCATTATGCTTCAGCTCGGTGAGATGACCTGTCTGGTTGTACTTTTCCATTTTCCCTTGGAATGATTATTGCTTCCAGGACAGAGACCCCTTTGAGTGTGTCCAGCGCACCCACGTACTTTCTCTACTCCTCATGCTAAAAGGCCTTGGTTCAGTCACGCTTGTTTTCGTGCTATAAAGATAGAGAGGCAGCTCACAAAAGGTACCTGAGACTTCAGACTTCTGCTAATCATGATCTCTATACGTTTCTGCCCGGAGTCGACCCAAATCTATTCTTCTGCTCACCAGAAACACTTTCATTTTAAGACCCCTTTCACATGGGGGCGCTAAGCGGCCCCATGATGGGGCCGCTTAGCAGCACTGCTCAGCAACTTGCCACTTTCCCTATAGAAAAAGATGTGCAATCAATGCATCTTGAGTTCTAACATGCGGTTCAGAAACTTGGCGCCTCATAGATTATTTAGAGAGAAAGCTAAGAAGCTCATAAAGTGGAATGGGAAGAAAGGCAAGGAGCAGCATGGCTTGGACTACAACTAAAATAAAGAAATGGACTTGGGCAGGCTATGTCAAACGTGGAACTAATAAAAGATGGACACCCAAAGTAAGAGTGGCAGCCTAGAAATATGTGGAGAAGCAACAACAGGCAGAGGACAAGGTTGAGAAATTTAATTAGAGCATTTCCGGGACTAGGGTTGAGTACGCTCACATCAAATAGAGGTGGAAAACACTGGGAAAGGCCTTTGTCGTACAGAAGAGTGGCAATGGCTGAAGATGATGATGGTCTGTACTTACCGTGGGTACTGGGTATAGCAGTGTTCAAAATGGCACCTTGCGTTGTGTGGCGTGTGTATAATGCAGTCATGATAAGTTTTAGGCTAACATAAATTCAACTCTGTCCAGAAATGCATGTTTCAAAGATAGCTTTGTGGGAATGATTTGGTCTTGGCTCCATTTTATTACAAACAACAGTAAGAGCCTGCAGCCTGCCATTCGCCCTCCTTACATTAGCGTGCGTTGTGCACCCTCCGTCAGAACACTGGGTCATGTATACACTGAAGACTCTCTGTTGAGTCTGCGTCACTTAAACTAATAGCCTACAAGGTTCCTCTCCACGTTAACATGCATGTAGGGAAAAAAACTTCTTGCGTCATGATTTCCTATGCTAGATATGTTCAAATTGAAAAAACAATTCGATAGTCAACATTAGAAATAACAATTCGACAGTCAACATTAGAAATAACAATTCAATAGTCAACATTAGAAATAACAATTCAATAGTCAGCATTACAATGCACTACAATGCAGCGTCAAATTGTCTAGCAGACAACCAGCATTAAACCAGCTAACCTGCCATGAATAATCTGGTCCCCGTTTTCGTGTCAAAGTACAAGCAGTCTCAGTCTCGTAGTGCTCAAGAATGCAGCTTTAGTCTACTGTCCTGGCGACGTCATGGAGCGAGGCAATGTTCTTTTCGTGTAGCTTCTGCACCTGCTCCGCCGTGTAGGCCGCCGTGGAGTAGCACGGCTGCAGACGAGCCTGGCCACGGAAGGCGGCCAGTGCCTGCCCGAACTGATACGCTTCATTGTGGAAGCTCATGTAGTTTCTTGCCATAGTTATTTGAATGTTCTTGCCAATTCCCGTATGAGGTGCATTTGGAGCATACATATTCGAGAAATTGTGATCACAGTCTGGAAGATGTTTGGTGGTATACTGTGCCTCGTATGAGTGTCCCTCCGGCCTCATGATGGCGTCCAGCACCCTCTCCTCACACATGTAGTTCCTCTTTAGCTTATCACGCAATTCTGTGTCCAGGAATTTCACGTACTGCCAGAAGTGTTTCCTCACGTCATGGGGTGTAGGGGTGCACTGCGTGAAGGGGATGGCGTGGAAGCCAAGCACGATATTCTTGCAGTCTTTTATTAGGCGGCGGGAATCGACGGGGTGTTTGCATGATATGTTGTAGACGTCCCTTTTTATGCCATGCTCACGTGCGAGCTCCACCATGGCCATATTAAAGACGGCAGCCAAACCAGAGTTGAGAGATGCTCCTATGGAACGACATTTCTTGCTGATCTTCTCCAGTACTTGCATATCAATCACCTCTGTTGGGAAATATAAAGTCTCAGGATTTTCTACCTGCCGGAGGCCAAAAGTTTCCATGAGTAAAGGAAGACGCTTGCTCATGGAATAATTTCTGAGGGCCGAAAGAAGCCTATCGGTATTACTTTCCAGTTCTACCCTAATCTTGTTTTCTTCCTCTCTTGCCCTCACGCCGTCACGGAGCTCCCCGACCGGCTTGGTGTCCACGGGCGATCCCTCCAGGAGTCTTTCGAGGATGTGGAAAAGTAACTCCGCCATTAGTAGCACGACGATGCCATCGTTCGCAGCGTGGTGGACGGACATTAAGAGGTGGCACTGATGAGGATATGCTGCCTTCACTTCGGGGAGATGACAGGGAGCGTCTGGAGGGCATGGCATGAGGCGAGCATTCCACAGCGGCCCATTATGGAGGTCAAATGGTACTTTGTGCAGGTCCGAGTGTTCCTGCACCAAGTCCGTGTTGCTCGCCACCTGAAGGACAAAAGCGTCGATGTGTGGTGACAGATTGCAAGGAACATGGAATTATGCCACTGTGCAGCCACGCATCTCTAACAGTACTGTACCTGAAAATCTAATTTAGGTTGCGGCATGTCAGCGACCCACAGCTGCCCGTCCCGCAGCCGGAAACAAAGCCTAAGTGACTCGACCTTGCTGTTGGAAGAAAATGAACGTGAGAAAGAAACTGCACATATGGTCATGTTTGAACACCGTACCTGCTCCATATGAATCACAACTGATCCATTAGTGCTTTATACTCTGTGCCTGTTCAGAGTGTAGGCCTCTGCCCCCACGCTGCACCTACCCGTAGAGGTGGAGGAGCGCCTCCTCCATCAGGCCAGGGGTGATGGGCGCCTTGGAGTTAAAGGTGAGGATGGTGCTCTGACACACGCCGTGCTCCACACTCGCCGCCATGGCCTGCGTCCTGTCGTCCGCGGGGAACCTCCACCTGAGACCCTCCTCTCTGCGGGCAGGGAAAGTCTTGGTCAGGAATATCACCGACATGCCATCCATTAATCCTACCCTGGCACGCGGCAGGAATACAAGCGAGGAAAATAAGGCGTCCCCCTAAAACTCCCGCCTGCATCACCATAATTATGATGGCGTCGCCCACCACTGGCCCTCAAGACAACTGGGCTAATTTTAGGTGTGGTCTGCCGGCCTCCAAATGCTACATAAACGTCTCTTCCGCTTTATTTCAAGAAATAAGCCGTGGATCCAATTATGATAATGTATGTCCAGTGGATGACTTCAATTACAGTAATATTGATTGGCTTTATCTTGTGGGTGACCTTCAATGAGAACATTTCATGGAGGAAGTGAAAGATAATCTTCTAAAATACTTTTCAGTTAACCCAAAAAGAAGTAATAATGTCCTAGACGTAGTGCTGTGCAATTGTGGTGACGGTTGGTGAAAACGAAATCTGAGGGATATTAGGTAAAGGAATTTAGATTTCATTTAAAACTGAAAGCAAAACATAAGGTTAATAATTAGCGTCTGTCCAAGTGTAGAACAGACAACTGTGAGGGATGTCAGGTCAAAACTGGTCTCCAGGGGCAGGAAGAGAAAGAACATTATGGACGAGGATCCTGAGTTTTGAGTGTCAGGTCACCACCAGGTTTGGGTCAGAAGACCTAGATCGTTATCACGAAGCATCAGTTGAAGACCTGTGCATGGGCCTCATCAGTGAGATCAAGTCGGCTCAAATTCAGTTTATACAACATGGGCTGGGGTGAGAATAGGAAATGGATGGCAAAACTAATTAAAACGAAAAATTGCGTTAAACGGGTACTTTATAAGAGGGTAAAAAGGGAGGAAAGTAATCTTGGAGATATACT